>NC_028457.1:11372143-11420041 GCF_000263155.2 Setaria italica | reverse complement strand
GGGGTGGGAGTCATCACTGAGCTCTCCGTGATCAGGTAATAGTCACTTAGAGATCCGCTCTTGTGATTTGTTTCATTACGCGCCATTTTATCCATGAGAAGCGAGATCCTTCTGAGGAGAGGGCTTGTGATCGTTACGTCGACCCAGAGCGTGCGATTCGGTGAGGCTTCACAGCACACGAGTATAAGCGGTACATCAGAGCGGAAATAGGAGGCTGAGTCGTCAGAGGTGAATTCACCAGCCTTCGAGGGGGAGCGTCTGGCGGGATGCGTTAATGGAGAAGCAGTGTTTTGGGGAGGGACGCCAATGTGCCCTCGGGGAGCCGGCGGCGGCGGCGGCGGAGGCGTGCGGCGGCAGCCGGAGATGGGGAGGGAGGGGAGCCGGCGGAAGCGGAGGCGGGCGGCGGTGGCGGCAACGGAGGCGGGCGGCGGCGGCGGCGGCGGAGGCGTGCGGCGGCGGCGGCGGCGGAGGGCGGCGCGCGGCAAGAGGAAGAGAGGAGAGTGGGGGCCGGGAGGGGGCCGAGGCGTGCGGGCCGGGAAGATAGAGTGGGGAGGGGGCCAAGGGAGGGCCTATTTGTGTTGTGGTGGGGCTGTTTGCTGAGTGTCCAACGTAGGACACTCTGCAAAAAATTTTTGAAAAAAAATTAAAAAATATCCAGCAATTTCAAAAAAATATCAAATTTTCACACGAACCAATATAGGTTCTCTACTGACTATACAAAAAGTTTTGTAGTCAAACCGAACTCGACCGTCACTTCGACTCTAAATTTTTTCAAATCCTTCTCAAAGTTACTATTCTTTTTCTGAGATGCTTCGGTTTGTAATCATCGTACATGATAAAATGAGCAAAATCTTCTCAATTTTTTTCCACAACCTCCACGTATTATATCATCACATCATGGCAAATCTCATAATTTTCAGACTTTGATTGTTTTTTTTACAATTTAAAAATACTACTGCCACACGTTCATGGTCGTGTTTCCTGAACAAGATGTTCGAAATTTCTTTTCATTTCATAGGTCAGGTCTCAAATTGGTCCAAATAACATGAATATCATTTTTCTACTCATTTTATTCCATAATTTGAATCACTTGCAGTTCAAATTTGACTTATACCAAAAATTCCCTTGAAATGCAATTAATTAAATAAATATAGCAAATAAATTCAAAAATATACCAAATTTTAACATGGAGTACCACATGTTGTATTTAGGGAGTAGAAAAAATTTCATGGTGAAAAGAGAAAAAAAATTATTTGACACTTTGCCGAGTGTGAATCACTTTGCCGAGTGTTTTTCATTTGACACTCGGCAAAGTCCCTTTTTGCCGAGTGTTTTTTTTTTTGCCGAGTGTTTTTGGCTTGGCACTCGGCAAAGAGCTTGTTTGTCGAGTGTCTGAAAAAAAACACTCGGCAAAAAGAAAACACTCGACGAATTTAAGGTTTCCCGTAGTGCCTCTCGAAGGAGTGTGTCGGTCTTGACTCTTGAGAACACCTGGACGGCTGGACCAAAGCTCTAGCTCTTCATCCCCTTCCTCCGCCGGTAGCCGATGGGATGTAAAAATAGGAATTACAAATGTAGTAGTCCCGTCGGCTTGTGATCAACTAGGACACGCCTCCCTTTTTTAGTTACGTAACTTGCATTAGCTCCTTTCTATCAACTGAATAAAAGAAAGGCTTCCATAGACTTCCAGGCCTTAATCAAGCACATTCCTTATACGTCCGGCCAACTGTAGCGTAGAAACCATTTAATTCTTGTAAACCAACGCAAATTTGACAGGTGCGGCCTTGAACTTGCTCATCTTAGATTACGGCGCCACGTGGTGTCATCGTGCGCAGCGCCGGCATGGAGTCTGACGACCGGAAGCGCCGCTCGCCACCGATCATCTTGGCGATGTGGATCACTTTGTGGTCCATGATGTCCAGCTCCGCCACCATCTCCGTGGTCATGCTCAGCAGCGTGTCCGCGTCGGCGTCGAAGGGGAAGTAAATGTTCCGGACCATCCGCCGGCAACGAAGCGATCGTGCATCAGCGTGACGTAGTTATCGGCGAGGCCCAGGAGCAAGGCGTCGGAAGAGAAGAACGCGTCCGTGACGACGACGGCGAACCGGCGGTCGATTCAATCAGACGTCCACTTCGCGAAGTTGCCGATAAGCGAATAGAAGTTGAGGATGCCCATTGTACGTCCGTGATCTTCAGGCCCTCCTTGATGTACAGTGCTGCCATGCTCATCGCCTCGATGCCTTTGGATTGCAACAGTGCACAGATGTCTTGACCGATGTATATATTGTTTGTGTCTCCCTATCGGCTCAACACCAGCACTAGTGGCCGATGGGCACATCTGCCTTTCTTCCGTGATTACTAACAGGGCCTCCATGGATTAATAATGTACTGAAATCTTCTGGACTCCCTGGTGCACATGGCTCCTCCCAAATATGCACATACACGTACACTTGTCTTGGCTTTTCAACCATGCAGATGAGTAGATCCCTCATCCCTGCACAACATGCATGTTTGAAAAATAACTTGCTGCACTTGACGATTTCTCATGACAACACAAATACCCAGAAATCGGCCTCTGCTCGACCTATCACTACTAGCAGCCGATGTATCGCTTATACCCTTCTATTGGCTCAACTCAGCCAGCCCGATGAGTACATAGAATGATAGAAATAAACAGTAGCTGGTCTAATCAATTAGGTGATGCATGCACAGCTCCCAGCTCTGTCAACTTGCCTGCTACCTGCGAACGGTCCTTATGGTGGCACCATCCATGCAGCTGACGTATCACGCATTAATCATAATGACAATCTCTGTTGTATGATATTCCGCCCTCGCTGACTGATGCAAACCGATAAGGCATATCGGCCAAGTGCCAGCCGATGCTCAGTTTTAAACTGGCCGATATACTTATATGACATCTTTACGGCAGTAGAAAGGCTAATATTTCACATGGAAAAACAATAGGCAGCCATCGTGAAGGAGCTCGTCGGCTATTCAGTGGCTGTGAATTTTGCTGGCAATGTATATGCCTCCTTGAATAGCGAGCATCCCCTCATCGGCTCCAACGTTCCAGATCGACCACTCCATCCTCTCCATCAGCTTTTCCTCTTTGAAGAACTCGTACTGAGACTGCGCTGATCCCATCATTATGGATGCCATCAGCTTTAAATTATGAATTCTCGTAGCCGATAGAATTTTCCATGGCTGACAAATAAAGTAATGGCAGTACTACCTTGCATCCAGGTACCGGCCCTGTCCTCTTTTCTTTATTATCTCTACTTTATTTTGGCCGATCCCACTAATCCTTGCCACAATGAGTTCCACAACCAGCACTTTGGGAAAGATTGCTAACACAACATCGCTTTGCCCCATAGCTTGTATGTACGTTCACAAAGCCTTTGGAAAAGCCAGCCACTTTGAACACAAGTCCATGGAAAAAACCCGGACATCGGCTGCACTAGTATCTGGCAGCTCTTGCGCCTTGCAGATCCTCATAAATTTGCCGATCGCCGTCTGCCTGCACACTGGCTTGTGACTTCTGCAGATATATACCAGTAGTCGATTGTTCCTCTTTCCTCTGGATTTTATTGGCGTTAACATTCTCCAAATCTGGTTTGAGGCTCTTCTTGATAAAGTCTTTGTGCAAGTTTTTCCTGAATATCTGGAAAGCAATTGCCATCTTTCTAAAGGCATATTCCTTCACCTCTTTTTTTTCCCTCCTAGGAATGTGAAGTCCAGTAGCAACTGTTGCAAATACATTTTCTTCACTCGCTCAGGGACGATATCTTCAGGTGCATCAATAAGTGCGGTTGCTCTCCATTTTGGAATGTTGATGGGGATGTTTTCCCAAACAACATACCCACATTGATTGACAAATGTCATCTTAACATTGGGGGGAGCAATTGGTTCGCCTTCATCATCCACTTCTGTGATGATGGTACTCCCCTCCAACTATTTCTTCCTGCCTCATTTCTGTTTAGACCCCTTGATCAAGATGGCTAAGAAAAGATGCATTAATTATACCCATTGTTGATAGATAGAGAATTCAAATCATGTTTATGTATATAGGGATTCATATGCCTCGGCTTCGTTGCCTTCCTCAGCAATTTCTTCCTCCTCTTCAGCTTGAGCATCATCACCACCATCACGAGACTGCCATTATCCTCTTCGCCCGCAGAATCATCTACTACTGCATTGTAGTTTCTACCTTCATTAATAATATTCTATAGGAACTCTTCCTCCCTACCTCCTATTTTAACTAGTACAAGAAAAAACAAGCTTTTTAGAAAGTAATTAAGAATTAATGAAACTAAAAGAAATAATTCTATCCATTAACAATTATTTTCTAGCAATTTCCTAGTAATAAAAGAAATAATTCAAGGCATTATCAATCATGTAAGTAAGTTCCTACCCATTTTCTAGTAATCTTAGTGATTTAGAAAGTAATTTAGAATAAATTAAACTAAAAGAAATAATTATAGGCATTATCAACCATCTAACGATTTTCCAGTAATTTGTAATCTCAATGATTTCTAGCAATTTCCAATATTTTCTACTAGATTTCTATAATTGTAATCTCCCATATTAAGTAGTACAAAAAATAAACAATTCAGAAAGTATTTCTAAATAAATGGAACTATATTAAACAATCCTATAGTATTTTCTACCAATTTGGTAGGTATCATAAATCATGTAAGTAAGTTCCCAGCCATTTTCTAGTAATTGTACTATTTATAGCAATTTCATATATTTTTGCTATTCTTCTAATTTACAGAAAAATTCCTATACATATATTTCTAGACATTACATAAATTGTAGGCATAGACAATTTTTGTACATTATTCTACAGATCTGCTATGCTTTCCTAACTATTTTTCTAGTAACCTTTTTAGTCTTTTATACGTTTTCTACCAATTTTACAATTTTCCTAATTTCTAATTGATGATGTCAGCACGTGTGCGTTGCTGATGTCAGTGATTGGGGGGGGGGGGGGCGCTACGCTAAGGGGCGTGGCCGGTGCAGAGTGAGGGCGTGCGGAGCTCGGGGCAGGGTCTTGGTGGCGGCGAAGCTGGTGAGGATGGGGTGCCTGCTGTGGTATGGACGGGCACGACAGCAACAGGGAGGAGGGGTCCGGGCAGCAGGAGAGGCGCGGCGAGGACGAGCGCGCGATGGTGGCCGGGGCGACGGGAGGCGAGCACAGGCGTGGATGTTGGAGGAGCCGTAGCGACACTAGTGAGGACGGGGCACCTGGCGTGGTACGGTGAAGGATGGGGACGATGGGGCGGCGCCGGCGAGGATGCCGCCGAACCTTGGCGGTGGATGTTGAGGACGATGAGGATGATGGGGACGATGGCGTGGATGGGCCAGAGGAAATGGTAGGCATCGTTGTAGTGAGGTTTTATTAGGGGAGTGCAGCGCAGCTAAGTGTTGGAGAAGACGAGGTGGTTGGGGTTTTTGTAGGTTTCGCTATCAGGTGGAGGCCTGGCCCGGTACTAAATGGCCTTTAGTACTAGTGATAGCTACCGCCCGGTACTAAATGGTTTCATTTAGTATTGGGCAAGGCATTCACTCAGTACTAATCTGGCCAAAAAGGCGAGAGGCAAAACTGGAGAATTTTAGTATCGGGCAAGGCCTCCACCCGGTACTATTCTACCTCCAGACGTTTCGTTTCTCGTGTGCACTCTATCTTCTTTTCTTATTTCTAAAATTGATGTTGTATTTGTTTTATGCTTAATAAATGGTGTAAACATAGAAAAAAATTAGAAAAAAGCTTCCTACCTTACTGTTGACTATCTCTACACCACAACAATTTATTTTATATAGTCAAATTAGAAATTTCTAATTACTTCAAATTGTACGAATAGGTTAATCAAGAGAAATACCACATAATTGTTCGAATTGTACAAAATACATTATAGTAGTTCATCACATGACCATATAATACCACATAATGGTTCTAAACCTACTCATCATTATTCAATGGAACATTGATAATCTTCTCCTTGACGAACGTCCCTTGGTCATGACCTCGGCACAAGTATGGAGCGTCTTCTTTGGATAATAGGATGCTGGGGTCAACCTCAACTGAGAGTGCAGGAAGATCATCAAACTGATGAAAATCTTCAGACTTGTCTGAAATGTCCACAACTCTAATGATTTTTCTTTTCCGTGGAAGAACAATGTCGCATTTTCACTCATCTCGTGACATTTTAGAGCCCTTCGTGTTGGGTTTCCTTGACATTTCCTTCATATAGAAAACCTAACCCACATCCTTAGCTAGGACCAATGGTCCATCTCTATATCCAATCTTGTTGAGGTCCACTATTGTCATCCCATAATGGTATTTCGTTATGCCTCCTCCAGGCACTCATTGGCAGCAAAACAGAGGGACCTTCAAAGGTCCATAAGCAAGTTCCCATATATCCTCTATGGCACCATAGTAGCTGTCTTTATTCCCATTATTGTCTATTGCAATTGTATGGACACCACTATTTTTGTTGGTACTCTTTTGATCTTGGACTCTCGTATAAAATGTATACCCATTTGTCTCGTACCCTTGATATTGCAATATCTATATTGAAGTTATTCATCAATCGTCTCATTACCCATGAGGTGTCGTCGAAGCCATGTGGCAAAACTATCTATGTGATGCTGTGTAATCTAGGCCTCATACTTCCCCAAGTTTTTAGACTGTACAATATCCTTGTACTCCTCCGTACATGTAGCCACCAAGGATGAATTCTACAGCACTGTAAAGATTGCTTTGCAGATTTGAGTCTCATGTATGTTCATATTAGCTTTCTTTCTAAGTGTGCCCTTTCCCTTCAGGCGGCACTCATGGCATGACATGGGGACCCTTATCGCACAAAGTTCATCAATAAAGTCAACACAACACTCAATGACCTCCTCTGTTCTATATCCCTTAGTGATGCATCCTTTTGGGTGAGAACAATTGTGAACGTACATCTTTAGGAATGCCATGAACCTCTCGAAAGGAAACATATTGTATAGGAATACAGGACCCAGAATGGTTATCTCTTTAACAAGCTGAACCAAGAGATGCGTGGTAATATTAAAGAAGGAAGGTGGAAAGACCATTTTAAAGCTGATAAGACATTGGACAATGTCATTATGTACCTTTATTAGATTGTTTGGATCGATTGCCTTCTGCAAAAACTCATTGAGGAATGCACATTGCTTTACGATTGCTAATCTCCTATTCTTTGGTACGATACCCCACAGTGCAACCGGAAACAACTGTGTCATCAAGACGTGGCAGTCATGTGACTTTAGATTTGTGAACTTCTTCTCTTTCACATTTATTATTTCCCTGTATATTAGAGGAGTACCTTGGATGGGACCTTTCATACTATTCAAGAAATCAAACATGATTTCTTTCTCTTCTTTGCTGAGAGTGTAGCTTGCAAACATAAGTAGTGTTGCCTGGTCCCCTGTGACGACAATGTAGGTCCTCTCGTTGTTCCGTACATTTCAAGTCCTGCTTTGCTTCTAATCCTTTGGCGCTCCACAAACACCAAGGAAGCCTAGCAAATTCATGCAAAGATTTTTCATCAAGTGCATCACGTCAATTGTGGTCTGGACCTCTAGAACTTCCTAATAAGGTAGCTCCCAAAATATAGACTTCTTCCACATGGTTACACATTTGTTATTGTCGTTTGGAATAGGTTGGCTATTGGAGCCCTTACCAAAGACTACCTTCACATCCTTTACCACAGAAAATACATGCTTCTTGTTACGGTGCAAAGGCGTAGCATGAGTCTCGGGCTCCCCATTAAAATACTTTCCTTTCTTTTTTAAAGGGTGATTTGCAGGAAGAAATTGACGATGGCCCATATACACCACCTTTCGATTGTGTTTCAAATACATGCTCTGGCTTTCATCTAGACAGTGAGTGTAGGTCCGATATCACTTGTTCATCTGCCCCAATAGGTCACTAAGTGCAGGCCAATTATTGATGGGTATGAAAAGCAATGCTCTGAGAACAAAAGTCTCTGATTTGCTCTCATCCCACACACTTACACTTTCTTCCTTCTAGAGCATTAAAATTTCATCAACTAACGGTCTTAGGTACATGTCAATGTTGTTGTCAGGTTGTTTTGGACCCTGGATAAGGACTGACACCATGATGAACTTCCACTTCATGCATAGTCAAGAAGGAAGGTTGAAGATACATAGGATCACAGGCCATGTACTATGAGGACAACCAAACTCACCAAATGGATTCATTCCATCCGTGCTTAAACCAAACCTTATGTTCCTGCCATCCTTCTCAAAGTCTGGGAATTCTCTGTCAAAATTTCTCTGCTAGGAAGCATCTGCTGGGTGTCTCAGCTTCTCATCTTGTTTAAGTTTTTCTTTGTGCCATTGCACCAACTTAGCGTGCCCCTTGTTTCTGAACAAGCACTTCAAACGTGGTATTACAGGCACATCACCTCGCCACGAAGGAACTCTCATCTTGTAAGGCTGCCCCTCAACATCACCAGGGTCATCTCGCCTGATCTTATACTGCAATGCAATGCAAACAAGACAAGCATCCAATTTCTCATATCCTCACCGCGATAGATGATACAGTCATTAGGATATGCGTGTATCTTCTGTATATCCAATCCTAAAGGGAAAACAACTTTTTTTACTTCATATGTGGTTGAGGGTAGTTGGTTACCCTTGAGAAGCATGTTCTTTATGATTCTCAATAGCTCCCCAAATTTCTTATCAGTCACACCATTTGCTACCTTCCACTGCAGCAATTCTAGTATGCTACCCGACTTTTTTTGACCCTATTTGCAATCCGGGTACAACAACTTTTTGTGATCCTCCAACATATTCTCAAACTTCTTTGTCTCCGCATTTTCGGCGTCTTTCTATGCATCTAGCAACACCTCACCTAGTTCATCAACTGGTTCATCCTCTGCAAAACCTTCTTCAGCCTCACCCATTGTAGTATCTGCAAAGGCACCGCCTTCAGCCTAGTTTGGAGTGTTGTTATCATCATCAAATTTTTCACCATCTTCCTTTACAACTCCTCTTTCACCATGCTTGGTCCAAAGAATATAGTTTTCGATGAAACCCCAATGATATATGTGGCTGTGTAGAGTATTTCTTTTAGAGTAATCCGTGTTATTTTCGCACATTCTGGATAGACGACACATGAAACCCTTCGGTGACTTGTTGGCCTCTGTCGCTTGGAGAAAAGTCTTTAGGCCATTAATGAACACCATGAAGCACTGGTCGCTATACATCCATTGCTAGTCCATCTACAAAAAGTTAATAATTTACTTCTCCATTTGTAAAGGATAAAATTGAAAACAGTCTTTCTGAAAAATATTGCTAACCTTTTATGGACCAGTTTGGATGAGCAAATTAAATCCCAACAAATTTTGTGGGGAATTTCGGCAGCGCGTCCCTTTGTCCCGAATCGTAGTCAGCTTGAGCTCAACTATGCTATTTATGTAAAGAAATAAACTTAGTTGATTATTTTTTTTCAAATAAAACTAAATTTCTCATCCAACATGGTACTAAAAAATAATTAGCAACACATATTTCTCAACATCCAATACGAATTTCTCCATATCGAACACACTTTCATAAATAAAAAATCTACATTGTCCATGCATGTATAAATAAAAAAAATTCTCCATTCATCCTCACTCTAAAAAACACAAATTTCTCTAATGATAAAGTATAAAACATAGATTAGAAATCATGAGAGGAGGGAGGACGAAGTTGCTAACCTTTACAACAGTTGGAAGGGTAAAATGGGCAGCACCTCCCTTAGGTCACCATGGGAGTGAAGAAGCCCGAGCACTTGGTTAAATGGTTGAGCTCAGGCTCGGGGAGGAAGAAGGAGCTCATTTTATAGGGTGTGCATTAGTACCGGCTAGTAGCTCTAGCCAGTACTAAATTGTGACATTTAGTACAGGTTGAAGCTACCAACTAGTATACATGTGCGTGAACATCATTTAGTACCGTTGAAGCTACTAGCTGGTACTAAATGGCTTCCAAGGGCATCTATCTATTGGCCATCCGATCCCCATGCCACCATTTAGTACCTGCTGAGACTCCAAACCGGTAGTATAGGGGTTCCGGTGGTACTGTGCATGACGACCGGTACTAACACCGCATGTTAATACCGGATAAAAAGCTGTCCGACACTAACGCCTTGGACGAATGCTCAATTTTCCTATTGTAAAGGTTGGGAGCTCCTATACATCTTGCGTCGCTATATAGGAGTCAGATGAGTCACACAGCCCACCAGCATGGCCCATCAACTAGACGTGATAGGAGCAATCAAAGAAAACAATTGCAAATCTATAGCTATATAACTATTTGAAACGGCGGTAAACTGACAAGACAATCATGCTGGAAACATATCATCATTTCAAACAGCTAGCCAAACCGTCATGGAAATCGTGATGGAAACAACAGGGAGAGAGTTTTCAAGATGCGTTAGATATTTGTAGCCTACTGTTTCCATAATAAGAGACAGAAAATAAAAATCAGATGCATCCAATAGGACATGTATATTTCACGAATTTGTTTCTGGGGATTGCCATCAAAACTCCTTTTTTCTTCTTGTGTATCCTAAATTACACCACAATATCCTATAAAATTATATGACCGGTCTATTCTAAATGAGAAATAAACACTAGTAATTTGTTGGATTGCATCCCAATGGTTTGAACTCAAAAGGCCAAGGCCGTAATTACTGTTGTGAAACAGGTCGTCAGCGGTTGGATCTTCTCCCTCTCACGTCTCTCATGACAAGCACTAGAACATGAGAAAGTAGACAAGATACAAGTATGAGGAACTATTCTTTATTCTCTGAATATTGATGATTTACAATGAAGATCTCCCTCGCATTTATACTCCGAACTATGCCTAGAGTTTTGGTAAGAGCCCACAAGCAACCGGACCATGACTAGGGCTTCTAGTCTTCCTTTCCTTCTAGGATTCTAGAGTCTGGCTGTTTTACAACACTCCCCATTGGGCGATTACCACGAATGCATATGCCTCATCAAAAACTCCACTCGAAAACCTATTGGGAAAAAGGGTTCTTGGAGAAAAGAGTACGTAACAACAGCAATTGTATTGCACGTGTTGCCTCATCAAAAACCTTATGTGAGAAACCTTCAAGTAAAAACTCACAAAGGGAAAAGGAGTACAACATTAAACCTTCTTGGTTATATAGTATTCTATGTTTGCTATTCTTCATGAATAGTAATCAATCTTCAAGATTTGTGCATGAACTTCATGATTATTGCAATAAAGATCTGTAGGATATAAGTAATTAAGTGGTATATCTTCACGGTAAATTCAATAATTAATCATCAAGTTGATTCCTTCTAGGTACAACTTTAGAAGACTTCAGATCCAAATATGATTAAAGATATGCTCCCTCCTCATAACCACATCTTTAGAGCTTCTATGTTCAAAATGCCTTAGTCACATTCTTCATAAATGTGCAAGAGTACAATACTTAGTCCTTCAAAGACTGAATTTGTAATTCTTCTAGATTATATTAGAAGCAATGCTTCAAGCACTAGTAACCACTTTATTTAACTACGCAACACAAAATAAAATTTTATCCTTTCAGCGGAACATGGGGATAATGAGTTGCAAGTTTGCATATCCTTCTAGATATTATATTTCAAACTTCAATATTTGAACTTAAAATAACAACACCTCTATCTTAGTGGATTCTAAGTTATAACAAATGATCTATTTTGTAGATCTTCAGGAATTGGCTAGTTCCATACTTCCACTATAGATAATTAGTCTTCAGTTGCCATTTGAGGGGATGATTAAAATTGCCAGTCACCAATATACCTTCTATGGTGTGTGAGGGTACAAGTTATCAATGCTAGCTAGTTACATATGCACTTACATGTGCTTGCATGGTGCATTCAAGACCATATGATTCCTTACTATATTCTTAATGCAATCACTTGGGTCTGTATGAATTTTCATTCATATCTTTGGTATTATTGGTGTTCATTCAGGAATTGACTGGTAAGTCATTTATTGACTATATCCTTCAAGGATTTTCTAATTCTTCAAGAATAGTATTTCTCTTCTGTGAGAACTTCCCTCATGCAGGAGAGAGAAGTGATTTACCTAATCCTTTAATTTGAGATCTTTAATGAATTCTTTAATTTGGAACGTGTTATTCACAAAAAGTCACTATTGTGACTTTATTTCCTTCAAGGAATGTCTCTTCTAGAGACTATTAATATTCATTTAGGAAAATTACCAACATTAGACATTCAATACTTAGTATGAGATTTAACTTTTATTTTTTGTGATTTTTATTCCTTCAAGGAATGATGAGTCCTTCAGAGATCATCTCTTATGGATTTTCGGAATCCATCCATTAATTACATAATATATACTTCATGTATTCTTTCCATATGCCAGATATGTAGTAGAATATTCATTCATACATAATGGGAGTTTACTAGTCTTTTGAAAGACTTATGAACCATTGCATTTCACTATATCATTCCAATTTGAACTTTCAGAATCAAATATTTTCTTCATGGTTCAACCTCTTGCATTTTTTCATTAACCCGATATGAGTGCTTCATGCAACTCTGCCATGGACTGTATTTATGGATCCATATTCTCATTAGAGAATTATTGCAATGATAAAGGTAATGTCATCAAGATGCATTCTTTTTCTCCCATATCTTCAGGATAAGACTATTATATAGTCAACTGGTATTTGCTATCCCAACATAAAATATTATGCGCACTTTATACTGTTAGGAATTCAACCTTCATGATGATGATTTCTTAATTTGTGAGGTATTTGACCTTGACGGTCTTCTTTCCGAAGTTTTACGGAGATTTTAATAAAATTGTATGACAAGTTCATTTGATCTAAAACCAACAGGCGCCCCCTAAGTTTTTAAATCAATGATCAAGTCATTTGCCATGGTGAGTACACTATTAATTACCCGGGATATATCACACATAGCATTATGTTTACTACACGTAAACTTAACTTTTGGTTAATAACTTCAGGTTTATTTCTCCTATTTTTCAGTTCCCCATTTGTGAGTATTCGTTTATGTGCACATTCTCACTGGGATAAATTCCTTCGGGGAATTTCACTTCAAGTGTGTTTCCGCATCAAGTGGTGCTCTCCATGGGCTTCCTCACATTTTAATTTTTCTAGCATTATACTCCACTTCAAGAGAATATAATTTAGTGCATGTTTCTATTCCCGCTTCAAGCTTCCAGGAATAGTATATGAAGATCATTCTTTCATTTAATACAAGGCATTCATATAGGCTTTCTCTCCACCTAATGACGATATTAGATCTTCATAAATAGCATACTTCCAATAATATCCCCATGAGCTTAATGTAATGGAAACTCAGATCCATATTTCTCCAACTTCAAGTTTATGCCCATTTGTATGCTAAGGAGGTGAAATAAAATTTTACACACTATATTATAAACTTTAGGGGCTTTTGTTATGCAGTGAGCTAGACTTCATATATTAGCAGTTTGGTATGTTATGGATACTAATATTTGCACATAACTATTCTATTTTCTAGCTTCTTTATTTATTTTGCCAAAGATATTCAACCAAATACCCCTACCACATACTTCAAGTAATTTTAGATAATTAAACTTCAAGTTTAAAATTTATGCAAAATATAATCTACATGGAATTTCTTCTGAAAAATTTAATTGTTTTTTCATTTAGGAATTCCCTATCTGCTTTTGAATCCATATATAAAATTGTTTTCCACACAATGGACTAAGAGGTCCATTTCTCTTCATT
This sequence comes from Setaria italica, assembly GCF_000263155.2. Lineage (NCBI taxonomy): Eukaryota > Viridiplantae > Streptophyta > Magnoliopsida > Poales > Poaceae > Setaria > Setaria italica. The sequence goes on along the minus strand of NC_028457.1, from coordinate 11,406,228 downwards.
TGTCCACAAACCCATTCTAATTGGGCTAACCAATTTCTAATTGGATAGATACCTTATTGGGTCCATTCTAGACCGATTTGCTCCCCCTAATCTTAGCCTGGTTGACTAAATATTATTTAATGACTACTAGTCATTTTGCATATATGTATATAATACATTGATTTGTCATCATGCTAACTGGTTGATGTAGTGCTACGATGGCTTACTGGCCATCTTATCAGAGTGGGAGCTACTTCTCAATAGGAGAAGTTTTGAATGAGCACAACATGCAAGCTGGTGCAATGATAGGTATAGTATGATGGCTACAAGCCAACGTAAAGTGGAATTTTGATGTGATGCCCATGCAAGGACTTCTGATTAATGTGGTGACATGTCGGTTCTCACATTGGTGTGGAATAACTACTAACTTTGTCACACTAGTGACATAGTGATATCAGGATTACAAAGCTACATAGAGCTACATGCTTAGTCATTACAGTGACTATGGCTATGGGCCAACTCGCGCGTTGACTGTCCATCAATCTGACAGGATGAGGCTCGAAACCAACAAACTTACAGGACAAGGGACATGCCTATAAATTTTTTCTTCTTTTTTTATCCACATTACGCACATGTCTCTATGTTCCAAATTTCTCTCCCTTTTCATACCATGATTGCACTTCAGGTGATGCTATGCTTCAAGCATGATATATGAATTATTTCAGATATTACATAGAATTTATACTACTAGTATATCCATGATAGGATATGAAAACCACATAGTTGTACTATTCAGTGTACAATAATTTGGTTTGAGTAGAATAAACTTCAAGTTATGGGACTTATGTATTCAGTACATTGTTGAGTAATATACAATTTCATGGCTAATTGAATCTTCTGAATTCAATTAAAAGATATATATATACTATTGGTTAGTGTGCTTCATGGAAATTCAATTTCCATTCTACCTACATGGTAGCAATGCATAGTAACTACAACCTAAATGGTCACTTGTTACTTTAGTGGACAAATCATTTCAAATGATTATAAATAGGCAATTTCAAACAATTATTTATAATATTCAGTATGTAATTCTTTTATATATTTCATGAAAACAAAGTGATTACTGCAGGTAAAACTTGCTACAAGCAAGTGGGCATAAGACGAGGTGAGATAAAACTATACAGAGGTAAGAAACACCAATTTATTAAATTTGCCCATTTATTCTGGTAAATATTCATAAACTAATGCTAAACTTCTAGTCTTCAAGCAAAATTTAAATTCTTACTTTTCATGAGCATAACCACATTCTTCAACAATATAACTTAATAATGCAACTTATGTAGGAAATACTATTTATTTAATGGTGTTGGGTGAGTACGAGACTTCATGGTCTTAATGCATCTCCCCGTGAGCCCAACATCACTTCTGGAATGTACATTATTTCCCTTACACTTATGTTGTTTATACAAGTTTTGATTGCATAGACATTTTCTATATTGAATTTATGCATATTCTTCTTGAATTGCAAAAGTGCCTACATGGCAACAAATATGATTCTTCAAGAGAACATATTAATTCCGCATAACTTCGTCTTATGTATGAACTCAAATACCTGATATGATTCTTACAAATTTACTGCTACTGTAAAATTATAATGCCATGCTGGGAAGTAAATGTGTTGATTTTCAATCAATTAAATAACTTGAACCAATATTACATATCTTCAAGAAATAATGGACTTCATGTCACACCCTACATTATTCATGCAATTGCTACAAGCACACTTCATATGTTTAAATGCCTGAAACAAGTGCAAAATTAATTAATGTTGGTTAATATATTTAATAGATCATTTAGATAATTTCCCAGAATATTCCTAGTAAGAATATTACCCTTTCACAAAATTGCCAGGAAAAATATATAAATATGACACTCTCAGGGGTATTATGTCTAAGGTTCTTCATGATTGAGAGAGGTCATGAACCTAAAGCCATCTTCTATGATTATAGGTAATTTTCTAGGCACTTCAGGGATTAATGGTTCAATTTTCAGAATTATATGTCCATTAAACATGCTAGAAAAAAAAATCAAATATGAGCCACAAATGGGGTTTTCAAAATTTAGAGAGCTCATATACCTAAAACCATGTTTCTATGACTAAAGGAATTTTTTTACTAAATTTATGTGCAATATAACAATTATACCATAAAAATAGTAAATAAACTTTATAAATATCAATTTACAATGGGTGTGTATTGTAAAAAGACATTTAAAACTTAATATGCCGCAACAACCAACTATCCCAAGGTGTTTTCTACTGGAAAACACTTCGAACCTGATTCCACTAAAACCTTTGGTTAAAACTGCAAGTTCTAACACTGGTAGAGAAATGACCTTCCATCCAGCTGCATACGTCGCAGTCGTTTTTGGACAGGGTCAAACAGCCACCACTGATGGCCACATCCGATGGGAGCTTTAGTCCCGGTTACTAATATCAACCAGGACTAAAGCCCTCCCATCCCCCCCTTTAGTTCTGGTTGTAACAGCTAGGGCGGATGAGAGAATCTAGTGGGGCATTTAGTCTTGGTTGGAAAAACCAACCAGGACTAACGGCCTCTCATTTAGTCCCGGTTGGTGTTACCAACCAGGATTAATCATTTAGCTTGAGTTGGTAACACCAACCGGACTTAATGGTTGCCTTTAGTCCCGGTTCATTTTTCCAACCGGGACTAAATGTCCACAAAATAAAAATCCCCTTCTTCCTCCCCGAGCCCGAGCCACTCATCAGACCAAGTGCTCGGGCTCCTTCTCCATGGCGAGCAAGCTTAGGGAGGTGCTGCCCGATTGTTTTTAGTCATTTTCTTAGGGATTTCACTCATCCAAAGTGTGTAAAGGTTAGTTACTTCATCTTCCCTATATTTATTATTATTATGCTTTGTTTTATGCTTTAGAGATAGAGAAAAATGAGTTCTTTAGAATGAGGGAGAATGGAGAGGATTTTTTAATTATATATATTTTTGAGCTAGAATTTAATGGATAGCTTACTTGTTATATATGATTCGTATTAGTTAAAGATCTTGATCAATGTTAGGTATGAGAAAGAAAGATTAAATGTGTTTTTAATATTTAGTCCTTGCAATAAAATTGAGGTAAATAAATAGTTCTTGCAATAAAATTGAGGTAAAAAATAGAGTAAAGGTGTTTTTAATATTTAGTCCTTGCAATAAAATTAGGTAAATAAATAGTTTGCATGTTAAATTGGAGTGACATGAAAATTACACTAATTAACATAATGCTAGAATTGTGGAACAGGACAACAAAGATACTGTTGGGATACGAGGTAGGCTACACTAGCGCAAATCAAAATTTCTACCGCGTATAACCAGGAAGAACTGCCGTATAAGGATCACGGGATTACCACTCGACGTACTACTGGTGCGGAAGATGTAGATATGCATTGATGCAGTGAAGACGATCACGTAGTCGTACGTAGTCGATCAACGTAGTCGATCACGTCACGTCCAGCAGCTCCTCCACGTGCAGCAAGATCGCCTCCGGTGCCGCGGCTCGTCGTCGGCTCGTCGTGGCTCGTCGGCGGCTCGTCGATGGCTCGTCCAAGTGCTGCAGGCGCAACACCTCCAAGGTATCCACACGTGCAGGGAGGAAGCATCGCAAGTCGGACTGCTAGATCCGCAAGTTGCAACAAGCGAGGGCGTGGGAGGCGCGGTAGGTGTGTTTCGCCAAAAGGTGCAAACCCTAGGGCGCCCCCACCCCTCTATTTATAGAGGTTCCTGATGGGCCTCTGGATCCGAGGCCCATTAGTACTTCTAAACATAATCCAACTCGGATCAGATCCGAATTGGGCTTCCAGCCCCTTAAGTGTGTGACCCTATGGGTTCGGATACGTATAGACATGGCCCGAGTACTCCTACTCGGCCCAATAGTCAGTAGCGGCCTCTAGCAAGACGTGCCAACTCCTATACGCACACGAAGATCATATCAGACGAACCATCACAACATAATATACATGCTATTCCCTTTGCCTCACGATATTTGGTCTAGCTTCAAGCCGACCGCTCTTTCTCGATCCTGTGATTCGGAATCCCTTTGTAGGTTAACTCTTAACCGTACGTAGCATGGCCATGCATTTTCGGATCCGATCACTCGAGGGGCCCAGAGATATCACTCTCAATCAGAGAGGGGCAAATCCCATCTTGACTGACCATGTCTCATAGCATGCTTGTTGACAAACCTGAAAGCTACCTTTATAACTACCCTGTTACGGCGTAGCGTTTGATAGCCCCTAAGTAGGTCGATCCACATCTAGAATACATGCGACAGTCTCAGGTCTAAGGACAAAGCGTATATGTTGTTTAAAGAGAGAACTACTTCTCGTGTTGGGTCAGTCCTAGCACATGTCTCCACATGTGTCCACATTATTAGTTCAACATCTCCATGTCCATGACTTGTGAAACATAGTCATCAACTAATACATGTGCTAGTCTAATATTTATGTGTTTCCTCACATGAACTCCGACTAGGGACAACTTTAGAATAACCATACAAGTAAAGAGTTTCATATACAATTCACATAATTGCAAATCAATTCAAGTAGCCTTCAATGGATATTCAATGAACACAACATACAAATCATGGATACAAATGGAATATCATCATCTCTATGATTGCCTCTAGGGCATACCTCCAACAGTCTCCCACTTGCACTAGAGTCAATCTAGAAGGTACCTAATACCCATAGCTCTTACATGCGCATCATGCTTAGCCTGCGGGAGTGGTTTTGTCAACGGATCAGAAATGTTCAGATCCGTGTGTATTTTGCATATCTTGATCTCACCCCGGTTAACGAAGTCTCGAATGAGATGAAATCGCCGCATTACGTGTTTGTTCTTCTGGTGGTTCCTTGGCTCCTTTGCTTGCGCAATTGCCCCATTGTTATCACAGTAGAGATTCAATGGGCTGGACGCATTCGGGAACACACCAAGCTCAATGAGGAAATTCCTTATCCAAACACCTTCCTTCGCGGCTTCCGAAGCCGCGATGTACTCGGCTTCTGTCGTAGAATCGGCCACCGTCTCCTGCTTGGAACTCTTCCAACTAACAGCACCACCATTCAGCGTGAACACAAATCCTGATTGTGACTTTGAATCATCTCTTTCGGTTTGGAAACTAGCATCGGTGTAACCTGTTACAACGAGCTCCTCCTCACCTCCATAGACGAGGAACATATCTTTAGTCCTTCTCAAGTACTTAAGAATGTTTTTCACCACTGTCCAGTGACTCTCACCTGGATCAGATTGGTGTCTGCTTGTCATACTTAGCGCATATGAAACATCTGGGCGAGTACTTATGATTGCATACATGATAGATCCAATAGCCGAGGCATATGGCACTCTACTCATGCGATCCCGCTCATCAGCAGTCGAAGGACACTGAGTCTTGCTGAGATGTATGCCATGTGACATAGGCAAGAACCCTTTCTTTGCCTCTTCCATGCTGAACCGCTTAAACACTTTGTCAATGTAAGTATCTTGGCTTAAACCTATAAGCCTTCTCGATCTATCTCTATAGATCTTAATGCCTAGAATATATGCCGCTTCCCCTAAGTCCTTCATCGAAAAACTATTTTTCAGTGAAGTCTTTACGGACTCAAGCATAGGAATGTTATTTCCAATCAGTAATATGTCATCCACATATAAGATTAGAAATACTACAGAGCTCCCACTAACCTTCTTGTAAACACAAGACTCTTCTTCGTTCTTGGTGAAGTCAAACCCTTTGACCACTTCATCAAAACGAATGTTCCAACTCCTAGATGCTTGCTTCAATCCATAAATGGATCTCTGAAGCTTGCATACCTTTCCAGCATTTTTCAGATCGACAAAACCCTTGGGCTGTATCATATACACGTCCTCAGTTAGGTTTCCATTCAGGAAAGCTATCTTGACATCCATCTGCCATATCTCATAATCGAAATATGCAGCTATAGCTAGAATAATCCGAATGGACTTAAGCATCACTATGGGCGAGAAGGTCTCGTCGTAGTTAACCCCTAGAACTTGTCGAAAACCTTTTGCGACAAGTCGTGCTTTATAGATGTGAACATTTCCATCCATGTCCTTTTTCTTCTTATAGATCCACTTGCACTCTATGGCTTTAACACCATCAGGCGGGTCAACCAAGTTCCAAACTTGATTGTCTCCCATGGACTCTATTTCGGATTGCATGGCATTCTGCTATTTTTCGGAGTCTGGGTCCATCATTGCTTCTGCATATGTCACAAGCTCATCATTGTCCAACAATAATATTTCCCGCATTTCGCGGAGCCTTGCCAACCTTCGTGGTTGTGGCGGTGCTTCTCTTGCCATGGGTATCTCAACTTGTTCTGCTACGTTAGCATCACTCATTGATTCTTGCCCGATCGGCTCATCTTGAACTTCTTCAAGATGCACTGTCTTTCCACTCTTTTCTCCTTTGAGAAACTCTTTCTTTAGGAAAACCCCGTTCCGAGCGACAAACACTTTGCCTTTTGATCGGTTGTAGAAATAATATCCCAAAGTTTCCTTTGGATATCCCACGAAAATGCACTTATCAGACTTGGGTGTGATCTTGTCCGACTGAAGTCGCTTGACAAACACTTCTGTTGACGCCGGATTTCGTCATCAGTAGAATCGGCGTCAAAGAAGAGAGAAATTGAAGGAATACAGATGGGAATCGGTCAAGTGGCTTTTACGTCACTTCAGAGTGAATACGTCCGATTCCCAATCGGCAATCCTTTGCTGATGAGAAATCGGCCGATCAGGAAGGTGGACTAAGGTGGGCCTGTATGGGCTTGGGAAGGTGGAAAGATGAGGTGGAGTTCAGCCCACGAAGCGTGGGGTAATTAGTTTAGCATGGATTGTGCTTGTAGATATTTGTTTTCTGTTTGAATTAGAGATAGAGTCCTAGTCGGTTAAGAAGATTATTTGTACAGGGCTATAAATAGCTACCTTTGTAAATCTGTAAACACAACAATCAATCAATACAACAAGTTACTTTATTCTTCATACTTATTTTCGAGCAGGCGACTTCGCCACCACTTTTCCTTTTCACGAGTTCGTGCGGATTGGCAGGGCTGCATCATCTTGATCTCCGGCCGATTCTGTAAGTTCCGTTTATCGAGTAATATCTAAGCTTTAACTTCCGGCGTATCGCTGTTGTTCCGTTTAGATTTATTCACCAGTTATCGATATCAACTAGATTCATAGGTTTTTACCTGTTTTTCTAGCTTTTATCACCTGTTATCTTGCTAGGAATCGGTAGTATCGGCTTTCATTACCTTCCATTACTAGATCCATCTGTTGCCGATTAGATCTCTTCCTAGTGCTGTTACTACGTACCTTGTATCGATTACTTTAATATTTTTCTATCTACAAGGCTACAGGGATCGTGCTGTCTTGTAGCCGATTTCTCTACTACAGTGAATCGGTTGAACGGCCGATAAGCTTTCCCGATCGGAAACTTAGCCGATCGTAGTTACTGAATTTGACACGTGTTTTTCCTTGCCAATCAACAGGTCAGATTGGCTGGCACGCCGCGCGAACCGCACCAGGGCATTCACCCGAACAGGAGCTAAGCAGATTCTCCCGGGTCGTGTGTCGGCTGCTGGGATCCGGTTGACCGATTTCTAGCACCAACACACTTTTGGCACGCCCGGTGGGACCATTACAACCGCTGTCATGTCGAAAGCTGCTGAAGTCTCCGACGATAACGTCATCGAAGTGACGGAAGCAGATCTAAAGGACGACCAGAAAGAGGATCTGAATCAATACTTGGAGCAAGTCCGGAAAACTTGCTTGAAGTCCTTCAGTCGTTCCAGGAGCGGGGAAACTATTAAAAAGTCTCCTTTTCCTACTCCCCGCCAGATCACGATCTCAGAAGATTCGGACAAAATGTCCGATATGATTCAGCAATCTCTTCATCACGCCTTCATCAACCAATCCCCGGTACTTTCAAACATGGTACACAATGCTGTTGTCAACTCCTTCGCCGGAGGTATACGACAGGGGTACAGGGGGCCCACGTATTTTCAGCCGATTCCACCAAATCAGGCTTATCAGACTTCACAACCGATCCAATCCTCTGTCGGAGGATCTGGTGCTTCCACGTCATCAACTCCTTTGGGATACGGCTCCATCCAGCCGTCCACTGCACCACTCCCCCCAGTCATTCCTTTACCCTGGGGGGCACCTTTGAACACGACCGGTTTGAATCAATCGGTCAGCCAAGGAAATCCTCCGTTCCAGACACCTTCCCAATCGGCTACTCGGCCGATCATACCACCATACCAGCCTACCGCTCCGGAGGTCAACAGAACATCAGAACTCATGCTATATGATGAAACGAGTGGTGCCTACAAGCAGCCGTCCTTTACTACACCGCCGGCTTATACTCAGATACCACCTTTTCACCAATCCCCTTTTATTCAACCTCCGATTTATCAACATGTGCCAATTCCGCCGCCATCTATTCCCCAGCAACAACCAGATTGGGCGGCGCAAATCGCGGAAGTGATGCAAGAACAATTCGGCTTGAAGCCGAAGGTGCAAACTTATACCTACAGGACACCATACCCATCCACATACGACTTGTTGCCGTTTCCCCATCGGTATAAAGTTCCGGATTTCACTAAATTTTCCGGAATGGATGATACTTCTACCGTGGAACATGTGAATAGATTCATCATCCAATGCGGAGAAGCAGCTACGCAAGACGCTCTGCGGGTACGGTTGTTCTCGTCATCTTTATCTGGATCGGCTTTCCAATGGTTTACCACTTTACCACCAAACTCGATTATCACGTGGGCCGATCTAGAGAAGCAATTTCACAAGTACTTCTATGCTGGAGTCCACGAAATGAAGCTGTCTGATCTGACTAGCATCCGGCAACGAAGTGATGAGCCGATACCCTCGTACATACAGAGGTTTCGGGAAATCAGGAACAAATGCTACTCCTTGGCTCTAACTGATGCGCAGTTGGCCGATATAGCTTTCCAAGGCCTACTGCCACATATTAAGGAAAAATATGCCTCACAAGAGTTCGAGAGCCTGAGCCAGATTGTCCACCGATTGTCCGGGCAGGAGGTACGTCCATTTGACCCAAGAAGGAATTTCCAAAAGAAAGTAGCATTCCTGGAAGAAGTAGAGGATGAAGAAGACGTCGAAATCGGACTTGCAGAGTGGATTAAGGGAAAGAAGCCGATATCATGCCCATTCGGCAAAAAGGAGCCGGAAGCATTCGGTTTCGATACTACTAAAGCTGACAAAATATTTGACCTTCTACTCCAGGAAGGACAGATTAAACTCTCGCCTTACCACACGATTCCCTCTGCCGAACAGTTGAAGAAGATGAAGTATTGCAAATGGCATAATGCCACGTCGCATGATACCAATGAGTGCAAAATCTTCAGACAACAAATACAGTCGGCCATTGAACAGGGCAGGCTCAAGTTCGAAGTGCCGGCAAAACCGGCCAAACCAATGAAGATTGATCAGCATCCGTTTCCTACCAACATGGTGGATTCGGGTAAGAATCCCCTCAAAACAAAAGTGCTGACATCCGAATCGGCAAAAAAGAGTGGCGCTGTCGATCCCAGGAATCAAGTCACGTCTGAAGACATCAAGGGGAAGCGACGGATGGAGGCCGACGACGGTGAGCCAGAAGGACCACGCATCACTTCCCAGTTCCTGCTCCAAAAATACCAGCGCCAACATGAACGATCGAGGTCCCGAGAGGAAGCAATACGTCGGCACGAGGAGCATTGGAGATGCCCATTCTTCATCCACTGTTGGGAAAATAACCTCAGACTTCCGTCAGCCGATACTTTCCCAGAATGCAACGGCCCCTATCGAAACAATCGGCCGTTCACAAGGTCTCGCTCTAGAGACGGAAGGCTAGAACCGATCAGCAGGAATCGGCGAAATTCAGATGATCAACGCCTTTCCGTGCGTGATCGGCTGGGGGGCAGAAGCGACCGATATGATCGGTCAGAAGGAAGAAGCCATAACAGGCAGGGGGGCAGGATCGATCACCGCGATCAATCAAGTAGCAAAGCCAGCATTCACAGCCGGCTCGAAGACATGGCCGATACGCGGGTAACAGACGAGAACCCGTTAGGACGCGAGCCAGAATGGGAACGCGCCGGGAAAGAAGGGAGGCCAATAAACCCCAGATGGTGCCCTGACGGTTTAACCAAATCACAAAAACGGAGAATCCAACGCCTCCGCCAATGGGAACAGCAAGAAGAAGAGGGCACGATGGACGAAAAGCAAGAAAGGCCTCGGGTGTGGCGCCCCAAAAGAAACGACAAAGGCAACGACGAGTCAGCGGGCGACGAATCGGCAGCTGAAATCGGTATGGTTTTCATATTGCCGATGGAGTTCATGACCCCCGCCGATCAACAGGACGTGTCGGCGATAGAGGAACAAACAGCAAGGTTGGCTTTAGAACCGATGATGGCCACGTTCGAAAAGCCCGAAGACGACGAGCGACAACATATGAAAGCGTTGTTCCTTAAAGGGCATGTTGACGGTCGCCCTCTCACTAAATTGATGGTCGACGGGGGAGCTGCCGTCAACATCATGCCATATGCCGTACTCCGAAAGCTGGGAAAAAGCGACGACGACCTGACCAGGACGGACATGATGCTCAAGGACTTCGAAGGCAAGGTGTCAAACGCTCGCGGTGCCCTCTGCGTCGACCTCACCATCGGCAGTAAGACCCTTCCTACCACATTTTTCGTCATTAATGGCAAAGGGTCCTATAATATGCTTCTTGGTCGAGACTGGATACACGCAAACTGCTGCATCCCATCAACTATGCATCAATGTCTTGTACAATGGATCGGCGATAACATCGAAGTGGTCAAAGCCGACTCCGCGTACAGCATCGCAGCAGCCGACGCACAACAGTGGAGCTGCGAAACTGTCAGGTGCATATCAGGTAGGGTGTGGGAAACCGATTTCCTGAAGGTCACCGATTTTGGCCTACAGCCGATCCGAGCAGTCGGCTCCGAAGAGGCGCAATAAATGGATCAGTTCGCCAGAGAAGACGGGAAGCTGGGACACGGGTTCACGTCGGCCGATTCATTAGAGATGGTAGATTTAGGTGACGGGACCAAACCAAGGCCGACTTTCATTAGTGCAAATTTAGATCCAGAGTACAAGTCTAAATTGACAAATTTATTAAGAGAATTCAAGGATTGTTTTGCGTGGGAGTATCACGAGATGCCCGGATTAGATCGATCTATTGTTGAACATCGGCTACTCATAAAACCAGGGTATCGGCCGTACCAACAACCCGCACGACGATGCAATCCTAAAATTTTACCGGACATAAAAGCCGAAATAACTCGGTTAATTGAAGCAAAATTTATTCGGCAATGTCGTTACGCCGAGTGGATTTCTAATATCGTACCGGTGTATAAGAAAAACGGGAAGTTGCGCGTTTGCGTCGACTTCAGAAATCTTAATCAGGCCACACCGATGGATGGCTACCCCATGCCCACGGCCGATGTACTGATCGACGCCGCCGCAGGGCACAAAATTATTAGCTTCATGGATGGGAACGCCGGATACAATCAAATACTTATGGCCGAAGAGGATATACCCAAAACGGCTTTCAGATGTCCAGGCCATCTTGGTCTATTCGAGTGGGTGGTGATGACTTTCGGTTTGAAAAATGCTGGTGCTACATATCAAAGGGCCATGAACTATATTTTTCACAAACTCATCGGCCTCCTGGTGGAGATCTACATCGACGACGTTGTGGTCAAATCCAAAAGCCACGAGGAACACCTAGCCGATTTGCGAAGGGTCCTAGAGTGCACCAAAAAACATGGTCTTAAGATGAATCCCAACAAATGTGCTTTCGGCGTCTCCGCCGGACAGTTCTTAGGATTCATGGTGCACGAACGAGGCATTGAAGTCAATCAGAAGACCATAGCGGCTATCAACAAAGTCGTCGCCCCACAAAACAAAACTGAGCTACAGTCTCTAATCGGCAAGGTAAACTTCATCAGAAGATTTATATCTAATCTATCTGGACGGATTCAGGCGTTCACACCACTTCTGAAGTTGAAGCCAGACCAGGAATTTATATGGGGGGAAGAACAACGCAAGGCGTTAGAAGACATCAAGCGATACCTGGTCTCACCCCCAGTCCTGGTTCCTCCTCAAACGGGTAAGCCGTTTAAACTATATTTATCAGCCGATGACAAAGCTATTGGGTCGGCTCTAGTCCAAGAATTTGAAGGCAAAGAACGGGTAATTTATTACGTTAGTAGAAGACTCCTGGATGCCGAAACAAGATATCCTCCAGTAGAGCGTTTGTGTTTGTGTCTTTACTTCTCGTGCACCAAACTCAGACACTATCTACTGTCGGCAGAATGTATAGTCGTATGCAAAGATGATGTAGTGAAATACATGCTGTCACTGCCGATATTGAAAGGGAGAATCGGCAAATGGATTTTGGCTTTATCAGAATTTGACCTACGATACGAATCGGCAAAAGCCGTCAAGGGTCAAGTCATGGCCGATTTCGTTGCCCAGCACTGTGGGCCAGAGATCGCCCTCGTGGAACCAGCGCCTTGGCAGTTGTTTTTCGATGGGTCATCATGCGGAGCCGGATCGGGAATCGGCATCGTCCTCATATCGCCTCGGGGGGCAAGATATGATTTTTCTCTGCCGATAGAAACCGCCGCCACAAACAATCAAGCAGAATACAGAGCTGTATTGAAAGGCTTACGATTATTGAGAGAAGTCAAGGCCGATTCTGTCGAGGTCTTCGGAGATTCGATGCTAATTGTGGATCAACTAACCGGAAGAGCTGAGTGCAAAGATGACATATTACGAATCCATCACGAAGACTGCTTACAGCTTTTGAAAGAATTCAGATCGGCAGTAATCGAGCATGTCCCAAGAGATCACAACGAGGAAGCAAACAAACTCGCTCAACACGCATCTGGGTATCGGCCGATTCCGGGTGCCATGGCCTTAGAACTTGCAGCTGACGATTGGCGTAAGGAAATTGCCGATTACTTAAAAGATCCGTCCAAAAAGGTGGAGCGACGAGTGCGCTTTCATGCTACCAAGTACGTGTTGCTCGAAGATGATCTGTTCTACCGAACGATCGATGGTGTTCTCCTTAAATGCCTTGGGTCAGAAGAAGCCAAGACTCTAATGGGAGAAATCCACGAAGGGGTATGCGGAGCTCATCAATCAGCACATAAGATGAAGTGGATGATCAGAAACAATGGGTACTATTGGCCTACGATCCTTGAAGATTGTTTCAAATATTATAAGGGTTGTCAGGAGTGTCAAAAGTTTGGAGATGTCCAGCGTGCACCCGCATCGGCCATGAATCCCATCATCAAACCATGGCCGTTCAGAGGATGGGGAATAGACCTTATCGGTCAAATTTATCCGCCATCGAGCAAGAGGCACAAATTTATTCTGGTCGCTACCGATTATTTCACCAAATGGGTGGAGGCAATCCCACTAAGAAATGTGACTTCGGCTATCATGGCCGATTTCGTAAGGGATCACATCGTCTACCGATTCGGTATCCCTCAAACTATAACGACCGATCAAGGAACAATGTTCACATCGGGAGAATTTGAGGAATTTACGACCGATATGGGCATCAAGTTGCTGAATTCTTCTCCATATTACGCTCAAGCCAATGGTCAAGCAGAATCCTCCAACAAAGGAATAATCAAGTTGATCAAAAGGAAGATTGAAGAATGCCCTAAGAAGTGGCACCTATGTTTGACCGAGGCCCTGTGGGCATACAGAATGGCCTGTCACGGAGCGACCAAGTTATCCCCCTATCAGTTGGTATACGGTCACGATGCAGTGCTTCCATGGGAGTCAAGGGCAGGATCAAGGCGCATTTCACTACAGGACCAGTTGTCGGCCGATGACTACTCGGCTCTGATGAAGGAAGAACTTGATGACTTGGCCGGCCAACGACTGAGAGCTCTAATAAGCATCGAAGAGAATAAGAAGAGAGTGGCCAGATGGTACGATAAAAAGGTCAAGGTCAAACAGTTCTCCCCTGGAGATTTGGTATGGAAGTTGGTACTACCGATTGGGTCGAAGGATCCTAAATTCGGCAAGTGGTCTCCTACCTGGGAAGGGCCGTATAGAATCGGCAGGTGCGCTCCAGGGAATGCGTATATTCTGGAAACAACAAAGGGGGAAGAATTCACTAGGGCTCTGAATGGGAGATACTTAAAAAGATATTACCCGAGTATATGGGTCGGGGCCTAAAGGGAATAAACACAGTCAAATATGACCGACACAACTCGGTTTTGAGATTCATATGAAATCGACCAGAATGGCCGATTACGTTCATAATGGCCGATTACATTCATTCGGGCCGATTACATTCGGTATGGGCGACCGATTACATGGCCGACAAAATACTAAGTCGCCCTTAGAATAAAAAATACAGCAACTAATTATTCTTGTTCTTACGCTCCCTCTCAGCCCGACCCAAATCTATCATGAGTCGAATGTATTCTTCTTCCATGGCCTTCATTGAACTCTCTGCTTCAACTTGACGAGGGAGATCCACGGGAAGACGCGAGGCCTCCGCCGACGCCAGAGCGACGGGCCGAGGAAGCATGCGGACCCTGTCAGTGGAAGGCCGCAGGTTCCGAGGGAACAGACGAGCCCTATCGGCAGGAAGCCGCGGATTCCCGTTCCTCTCCAGGAAACCCAGGATCGTGCAGGTCGATGAGGTGATGTCACCACCAAGAACGCTGCGGCGACGACCCCTCATGGCTCGACGCATATGTTGGTACTCGTTCACCACGGCCTCCAGGACCACTCGAGCGTCCGCAGTGATATGATCTTGAAGTTCCGCCCGGTGAGCTAAGATCAAAGCTTTGTCCTCCAGGGTCAGAGGGTCTTCAGAATGTAGACACTCGATGGCACGCACAAGTTCTGGGCTAAGGCGTTGAGGCTGAAACAGAGAGGAAACGAGTTAGCACATTCACTTCCTAAGATCTGAAATGAGAAGGCGAAGCGTCACCTGGTTGACGGAGGAAGACGACGATGAAGCCATAACGAAGTGGGTGTGCCGATGAGAGGAAGAGGAGAAGTGAGATAGAAGCCGAATCAGTGTTATCGGAGGGGAAGCGTCGGGGTCGATATTTATGGGGGAATGCAGTAAAATCTGATGAGGCCACGTCCCATCGGTAATAAGGAAGGCAGTAAATAGAAGGGATCACGAAGGGTCAGTCAAAGGCGGCAGTAAATATTCGTACACAACGGTCAGTGTTTTACAGATTACCCAAAAGGGTATCGATAGCCGTGACGGCCCGACGCCGGATCTGATCGGCGGAGTCAAGAACCCGTTGGTCTTCTTCTGCCGATCCAGGGACTTCCGATGCGGTGCGGTGGAGCCTCAGAGCCTCTTGAGCAAGACGCTGCCTCTCCCGTGTCAAATCGGCAATAGCCGAGGGTAATTCTTGAAGTCTGCTCTCTTCGGCGCTGATGGCTTTGGTCACTTGTTCCATCTCTTTGGCGAGGTCCGCCCTCCGTCGTTTGAGGCGATCTATTTCACCAATGATCGCCGGCCGTGAATCTTCCAAGACATGGATCCGCCGATTCGCTTCTTGAGCCTGGTGCTTGAAAGCGTTTTCATCTTCACGGATCTTGGCCAGTTTCGCGCGATCGGCCATATGACGAAGGGCTCTAAAAACAGGAATCCTCATGGACTCAATAAAAGCCGCTGGTGCCAACGCCTCTTCCGCTTCCTCTGGTACGCGTCCGCTGACGTCACTAAAAAGCTGCCGAATCGGCGAAGCGTCTTCTACCAATCGGCCGATATCCCCTTGAAGGAGGGATCGGATATTGATAAGCTTAGCCCGGACGTCGTCAGGGACGGAGCTTAAGGCGACTTGGCGAGAAGAAGTCTCTTCATCATCAGAGAGAGCGACCGCAAAAGAGAAGAGACTATTGTTGGGAGAGTCCTGTTCCTGAAAAGAATAAAGGAAAAAGGGTAAATCGGCAGGGGGGCAGAGTAAATCGGCTGGTGAGGCTGGTTCAAAAAACTTACCATCTTAAAACGGATTTCCTCGTGCTGCGCTTGTATAGCCGTTGTACCTTGTTCAGTGGCCTGAGTCATGGGTTCATCCGATGAAGAAGACTCTACGACAATCGGCACGGTGCTCGGACCGGCTCCCTGGGAAGGAATCGGTTGTCGAGAAACGCTTGGTGTGCCGATGGTCTGCGTCGAAGGATCGGTTAAATATGTTATACAAATACCTGAAGGAAGTCCATAAGACAAGTACCGTACCTCAATGGATGAAGGCAGGGGCGTGTTGGCCTCCGGTCGAGTTGTTGCTGACTGTGGTATTTCCATAGAAGAGCCCTAAGAAGCACAAAAAGTTAACAAGAGTAATTACCGGATTAACAAATCGGAGGAAATAAAGCTTGAACTCACTTGTAAAGCTTCCAGCAGTAGTGAGGCGGCTGCCGCTCCGGCCTGTGTAATGGCTTGAGTATCATCACTTTGTGTGGCCGGGAGCGGTACAGTCGAGACTTCTGCCGATACGGGTACAGGAGGGACCACCGATTCCGTACGAGCCCGAACTCGGCGACTGGTTTTCTTGACGGCTTTCTTCTGAACTCTCTTCGATCGGCCAGTAATCACATCGACCGATGGAGCGTCATAGCCGATGAGAGGGTAAGTGGTGTACGGATAACTTTCTATTAGCCGGCCACTGCGGCTGTGCGTGGGAGGGGCTTGATTCCCAGCCTAAAGGAGAAATGAAATCATTAAATGCTCAATTATGGTGAAAAAAGTACAGACAGTAATCAGATATACCTCGGCGTTGGGGTCAATGTTGGATGGATCCAGAAGATTGCAGTACGCCGATGCTGAATTGCAGAATAAGAATTGCTTCCATTCGGCCCACCAAAGCTTGAAAGGCTGGGTTGCAAATGGATATAATAGCCAATCATTCAAGTTGATCGTACTGGAATCCGGAATTCGGTCTCGCAGCCGACAATAATCCAGGCCAGATTTGAGCGCTTCTCTGAACTTGATTTGGCCAGCAAAATACACCCGTATCGGCAGTTGACCCATGCCGAATTGCCGAGCAGCAGTAGACGGGTTGTAGAACTCATATGTGGGGGCATTTTTCCCTGAGAAGAAGTTGGCCGGTAAAAGTCCTGGTTTGATCAATTCTTCATAAAGACCCTCATCAAACCGGCCAGAAGTCGAGTCAAAGCAGGTGGGGAGCTCAAAGACTGGGATGTCTCGCTGGTATGGGAACCAGATGGTAGCATCCTCATTAAATCCATTATAGAAGCACCGAAAGTATTCGGCTACTTTTGTGGCAGAATATGCACAACCTGGAAAAGCTGACGCTGCTTCGCCATAAGACATACATCGGCGACGCTCTGTAGGGTCTTCTGCCGATTCAATATTGGGAAATGACATGCGGTCCACTGGCTGCCGAGTGATTCTGCTCATATAGAGGTTCAACCATAAATTGACGAACCACCAAGGCCCACCTGGGTTGCCGATTGGTTCCCCTTTGGAAAGTTTTGTGCCGATTTGGTGGAGCATATGGTACACGGCACCCAGAAGATGTTTCCCGAGAGGAATGCGGCTTCCTCTGGATAGTGCCTCGGCTAAAGGTTGGGTGTTGGTTGTTGGGCCGGCGGCTCTTCCACAGAAGAAGTGTTTTTCGAGCCACATTAACAGGAAAGCGGTGTGCTCCCTGTTATCAACAGTACCGGTCTTCTGGTTTTCACTAAGAAAGCCCTTCCAGCCGCCGATTCCTCTTGTGTCCAGTCGATGCGACGGAACGTTCAGAAGTTGGAAAGGCGTGTCAGGGGAGGATACATCTAAGCCAGTCAAGAGGACCACATCGGCCAGGGTAGGGGTCATAGGACCGTGACCAAATAAAAATGCATTAAGGGCGTCAGACCAGAAATAGGAAGCTGCCATCACCAGCGGCTCATTTTTCTCCATTTGCGACATAGAAAGGTTGATGCATTGGCCGATTTTAAGTTCATCCCATGAAACGCTCCTTGATGCGGCCACCCGTTGGTACCATTCCCTCCAACCAGGGGTTTCATTCGGCCAGGATCTAAAAGTACTTGCCCATTGATTCAGATTCATATCGGACCGTTTGAAAGGTATCCGGTCAGTTTCCGAATCTATAAGAATCGCTGGATCTGGGTTTCCCATGGGACCGAGACAGACAAGGCCGGGACTATCCGTGAGGTGAATGGTAATTCTATCTCTAACCGCCTAAAAAAGGAAAAGAGGGCATAGGAATATAAGGAGTAGATCTAAAATATTGCCGATAAGGAGAAGATTCGGTATTTACCTCCGGGATGAAGTTCTGAGTAATCGGCGTAGCCGCCGACGTTGGCGCAGATGATGGGGCTGTGAAGGGAACCGCCATCGGGATTTCTGATGAAGCCCTTGCGTCTGTTGAAGAAGTGACGACCGTCGCTACCTCCACCGGAGGGATTGTTCCTGCGGTATCGCGTGCTGGGGAGTTGCCGGAAGGAGTCGCCATTGAAGGGAAAGAGGGAGAAGTGATTGGAGCTGGAACTGGAAGACTTCGATGGCAAGATTGAAGAGAGAAGGAGGCGCGCGCGCTGGAGAAGAGATGTGAGCTTGAAGATGAGTTGCGGTGAAATGATATTTATAGGGTGCCTGAAGGAAGGGTAAAAATGGAATTTTCACCGCGCCGGCGCGTCGAGTTTTTCGGGGTAGTGGCCGTCGTGGGCGCCCGTTTCAAAAAATTGCAATGATCAGCCGGGAGACCGCGAAACGGAAGGATATTTTCACTGCGGCCGTTTCGGAGAAGAGGTTATAAAGAATTTCGAAGTAAAGGATTATGTTTTACTCCGAAACTGGGGGGCATGTGTTGACGCCGGATTTCGTCATCAGTAGAATCGGCGTCAAAGAAGAGAGAAATTGAAGGAATACAGATGGGAATCGGTCAAGTGGCTTTTACGTCACTTCAGAGTGAATACGTCCGATTCCCAATCGGCAATCCTTTGCTGATGAGAAATCGGCCGATCAGGAAGGTGGACTAAGGTGGGCCTGTATGGGCTTGGGAAGGTGGAAAGATGAGGTGGAGTTCAGCCCACGAAGCGTGGGGTAATTAGTTTAGCACGGATTGTGCTTGTAGATATTTGTTTTCTGTTTGAATTAGAGATAGAGTCCTAGTCGGTTAAGAAGATTATTTGTACAGGGCTATAAATAGCTACCTTTGTAAATCTGTAAACACAACAATCAATCAATACAACAAGTTACTTTATTCTTCATACTTATTTTCGAGCAGGCGACTTCGCCACCACTTTTCCTTTTCACGAGTTCGTGCGGATTGGCAGGGCTGCATCATCTTGATCTCCGGCCGATTCTGTAAGTTCCGTTTATCGAGTAATATCTAAGCTTTAACTTCCGGCGTATCGCTGTTGTTCCGTTTAGATTTATTCACCAGTTATCGATATCAACTAGATTCATAGGTTTTTACCTGTTTTTCTAGCTTTTATCACCAGTTATCTTGCTAGGAATCGGTAGTATCGGCTTTCATTACCTTCCATTACTAGATCCATCTGTTGCCGATTAGATCTCTTCCTAGTGCTGTTACTACGTACCTTGTATCGATTACTTTAATATTTTTCTATCTACAAGGCTACAGGGATCGTGCTGTCTTGTAGCCGATTTCTCTACTACAGTGAATCGGTTGAACGGCCGATAAGCTTTCCCGATCGGAAACTTAGCCGATCGTAGTTACTGAATTTGACACGTGTTTTTCCTTGCCAATCAACAGGTCAGATTGGCTGGCACGCCGCGCGAACCGCACCAGGGCATTCACCCGAACAGGAGCTAAGCAGATTCTCCCGGGTCGTGTGTCGGCTGCTGGGATCCGGTTGACCGATTTCTAGCACCAACAACTTCACATCCCCAAATCTTTAGAAAAGACAAACTAGGAACCTTTCCAGTCCATATCTCATATGGTGTCTTAACTACGGATTTAGATGATACCCTATTAAGTGTGAAAGCTGCTGTTTCTAGAGCGTATCCCCAAAATGACAATGGTAGGTCCGACTGGCTCATCATTGATCGAACCATGTCTAACAAAGTTCAATTACGTCGCTCGGACACACCATTTCTCTGAGGTGTTCCAGGCGGCGTAAGTTGTGGAACAATTCCGCAACTCTTTAGATGATTGCTAAACTCGTGGCTCAAATACTCGCCTCCACGATCAGATCGTAAGGCCTTAATTTTCTTGCCACGCTGATTTTCAGCTTCATTCTGAAATTCCTTGAACTTTTCAAAGGTTTCAGACTTGTGCCTCATTAAGTAGACATAGCCATATCTACTAAAATCATCAGTGAAAGTTATGAAGTATTGGAATCCTCCTCTAGCCGTCGTGCTCATTGGTCCGCATACATCCTATGTACGAGTTCCAACAAGTCTACTGCTCTCTCAGGAAATCCTGTGAAAGGCGTCTTGGTCATCTTGCCTAGCAAGCAAGCCTCACATGTCTCGTATGATTCAAAATCAAACGAAGTTAGAAGTCCATCAGAATGGAGCTTCTTCATGCGCTTTTCACTTATATGACCCAAATGACAATACCACAAGTAGGTAGGACTCAAATCATTAGGCCGAGGCCTTTTAGCACTTACATTACAGACAAGTGAACCATCAAGATTTAAAACAAATAATCCATTCACAATGGGTGCAAAAGCCATAAACATATTATTCTTAGAGATCACACAACCATTGTTTTCACTCGCAAATGAATAACCATCCTTCATCAAGCATGAAGGAGATAAAATGTTTCGACTTAAACTAGGAACAAAATAACAATTATTCAACTCCATAATAAATCCTGACGGGAGGTGGAGTTGCATCGTCCCGACGGTCAAAGCAGCAACTCTTGCATTATTGCCCACGCGGAAATCAACTTCTCCTCTTTCCACGCTTCTACTTCTTATCATTCCCTGCATCGAATTGCAAATATGAGCAACCGATCCGGTATCAAATACCCAAGAATTAATAATTGTATCAGCGAGAAATATTTTGTCTATAACATTAACAACAAGCGTACCTGAGGTAGAAGTACTCTTACTTCCGCCATTCTTCAAGGAAGCTAGGTACTGATTGCAGTTTCTCTTCCAGTGACCAAGTTCATGACAGTAAAAGCACTCTTTGTCTGGAGCAGGTCCAGGTCCAGCTTTAACCTTGGGCGGTGGGTTTGGCTTGGACGTTCCAGCCTTGCCCTTCTTCTTCCAAGAATTGCCCTTCTTCTTAAAGCTGGGCTTGTTCTGTATAGCTATCACATGGCTGGTACTAGCGCTTTTCTTGATGTCTACTTCTGCTGTCTTGAGCATACCACATAGTTCATTCAAACCCTTCTCCGTCCCATGCATATGGTAGTTCGAGATGAAGTTCCCATAGCTAGGCGGAAGAGATGAAAGAATGAAGTCAGTGGCCAACTCTTTGCCCATTGGGAAGCCCAGCTTCTCCAATCGCTGAGTGTAACCAACCATCTTGATTACATGTGGTCCTACTGCTGCGCCTTCTGCTAACTTGCACTCCAGAAAGGCTTTGGACACATTGAACCTTTCGGTCCTAGCCTATGTCTGGAACATGTCCTTGAGCGCCACGATCATATCGTGTGACTCATGATTTGTTTCGAATTGCATCTGCAGCTCGGGTTCCATGCAAGCAAGCATAAGGTAGCTTACCTCAAGATTAGCATCAAATGCCTTCTTGTAAGCAGCCTTAACGGCAGCAGATGCATCATCAGCAGGTACTGGTGGTAGTGGGGTGTCTAGAACATCTTCCTTTTTCTCAGCCCTGAGAACAATTCTCAGGTTACGGATCCAATCCGAGTAGTTTCTTCCATTCAACTTGTCCTTCTCAAGGACCGAACGCAAAGCAAACGATGCGGTGGTGTTGCTAGGTGCCATTTAATCTACAACAAAAGTAATGCAAAATACACTAAGACAAACGTATCCATGATAGAGCAAATTACATTAAACTATTTTAACAGAATCTACTCCCACTAAAATCAATATCCCTCTATTGAAACTTAGTGATTCAGGATCCACAACTAACAAGTCCACTAGTGAGCTTTAGCATCACCGCTAGCAAACGAGGTAGATCGGTAAGCAACTTTTGCTAATCATATCACATATGACTCCTGTTGTTGGGTGACATCTCTATGTCTCGGCGCCCAACCTTTATGCCCCAAGGTCCTTAACCGTTAAGATAACCTTGTTAAGCAAACCAACCCTTATGCGTGTAAGTGTCCGACACAAACCCGTCTAGTCAAGGAAAACTAGTGGCACCCTAATTTCATAGACCCACCACTAATTGTACAAGACATGGGACGGTGCAAGTTTTAGTTGGGAGGGCATACTAACTTAAACTTTGTGAGGGATCGTTCTACTTCTAACATCACAGCATGCAGAAAGTAAAACATGAACAGAATAGCATTCACACAGTTGTGACACAGTATGGCCCGTTTTCATATGGTCATCTCCATCTCCATAGAACCTGTTCACCATGGTGATCTCCATCTCCATGTTCCATGTGCGCCATCCTCCTAGTGATGAGTCCTCCAAGAACTAGAGCATGCTATTACGCCTAATAGCTAGTAAAGAATCTAGTAATGAAGATTACATAGTTGCTTGGATCATCACAGATTGGTACGCAGACCATTAAATACAATAAAGTGACAACACATATGGCTCCTGCCGTGTTGCCGTATGCGCGACACGCAGGTCACGAATGAGTTACACACATGCATCACATACACAAGGGGGTCATACTGATCACAAGATACATACATACATCCTGCAAAACAGAGTTAGGCGTCCTAACGTTCCAAACTTCGGAGGCCCGAAACTCCATTTCCAAGCCGAATTTGGGAAATCTAATTTCGCCAAAAACGGCAAAGCGGTTGAATTTCATGTGTAACTTTTTCTGTAGATCAATTTTCATATAAAAACCGCCCCGATCCGAGATCGTACCGAAAAGTTACGGCTGATTTACCGAAGCATACGCATACGGCAAAATCCCGACCCCGGCAGTAGATCCCATCTACTATTGCACATCTAATGCGCCTGGCGTATGACCCTGGATCTCGATTCGACCAATCATATTGATCTTCGCTCACTGCAACTGGATTTACGTGTATCACTTAACTCCGATGGCGGAAACCGACCGGTAGGAGTATGTCGTTACACTACCATTGCAGCAAGGACACGAAACCAGGACATAGATCAAATAGAAAACTCGCATATCTCATTATGCACACATCCCGAATCCAAAACTAAGCAGCTACGGCTCTGATACCACTGTTGGGATACGAGGTAGGCTACACTAGCACAAATCAAAATTTCTACCGCGTATAACCAGGAAGAACTGCCTTATAAGGATCACGGGATTACCACTCGACGCACTACTGGTGCGGAAGATGTAGATATGCGTCGATGCAGTGAAGACGATCACGTAGTCGTACGTAGTCGATCAACGTAGTCGATCACGTCACGTCCAGCAGCTCCTCCATGTGCAGCAAGATCGCCTCCGGTGCCGCGGCTCATCGTCGGCTCGTCGTGGCTCGTCGGCGGCTCGTCGATGACTCGTCCAAGTGCTGCAGGCGCAACACCTCCAAGGTATCCACACGTGCAGGGAGGAAGCGTCGCAAGCCCCGGACTGCTAGATCCGCGAGTTGAACCAGGCGAGGGCGTGGGAGGCGCGGCAGGTGTGTTTCGCCAAAAGGTGCAAACCCTAGGGCGCCCCCACCCCTCTATT
Source organism: Setaria italica (assembly GCF_000263155.2). Lineage (NCBI taxonomy): Eukaryota > Viridiplantae > Streptophyta > Magnoliopsida > Poales > Poaceae > Setaria > Setaria italica. Next base: position 11,382,378 of record NC_028457.1, on the reverse strand, counting down.
TATAGAGGTTTCTGATGGGTCTCTGGATCCGAGGCCCATTAGTACTCCTAAACCTAATCCAACTCGGATCAGATCCGAATTGGGCTTCCAGCCCCTTAAGTGTGTGACCCTATGGGTTCGGATACGTATAGACATGGCCCGAGTACTCCTACTCGGCCCAATAGTCGGTAGCGGCCTCTAGCAAGACGTGCCAACTCCTATACGCACACGAAGATCATATCAGACGAACCATCACAACATAATATACATGCTATTCCCTTTGCCTCACGATATTTGGTCTAGCTTCAAGCCGACCGCTCTTTCTCGATCCTGTGATTCGGAATCCCTTTGTAGGTTAACTCTTAACCGTACGTAGCATGGCCATGCATTTTCGGATCCGATCACTCGAGGGGCCCAGAGATATCACTCTCAATCAGAGAGGGGCAAATCCCATCTTGACTGACCATGTCTCATAGCATGCTTCTTGACAAATCTGAAAGCTACCTTTATAACTACCCTGTTACGGCGTAGCGTTTGATAGCCCCTAAGTAGGTCGATCCACATCTAGAATACATGCGACAGTCTCAGGTCTAAGGACAAAGCGTATATGTTGTTTAAAGAGAGAACTACTTCTCGTGTTGGGTCAGTCCTAGCACATGTCTCCACATGTGTCCACATTATTAGTTCAACATCTCCATGTCCATGACTTGTGAAACATAGTCATCAACTAATACATGTGCTAGTCTAATATTCATGTGTTTCCTCACATGAACTCCGACTAGGGACAACTTTAGAATAACCATACAAGTAAAGAGTTTCACATACAATTCACATAATTGCAAATCAATTCAAGTAGCCTTCAATGGATATTCAATGAACACAACATACAAATCATGGATACAAATGGAATATCATCATCTCTATGATTGCCTCTAGGGCATACCTCCAACAGATACACTAAAGACTACAGACTCTCCATAGTAGACTTCACGGAGTCAAGAGTCCAAAAATGATGGTAGAACAGAAGAACTTTGAGTCCACAAACTCTAGCAGAATATCATAAAAGAATCTTGAAATAGTTTTTCAAACGCCTTTTAGAGTCACATTCTCATAATAGAATTATGGTGGTCCAATAGCTTCTTCAGGTAGAGATTTGTTCATTGACCTTGATCCATCGGCCTTTGGTTGGTTTTGGCTTGCCATAGGCTATTGTGTGCCACCATACTTCTATTATGGAAATATGGCACTTGCTCTAAAAGATGTTTGGAAAATTATTTCAAGATTCCTTTATGATATTTAGCCAGAGTATTTGGACTCAAAGATCTTCTATTCTACCATTATTTTCTGGTACTGGAGGAGCGGAGGTGACTCTCCATAGACTTTGGAGAACATTGAGTCATGTGCAGAGATGGCTTGGAGGGCGAACATTCTGCTCTGTTCTACCATTATTTTAGGATTCTTGGCTCCGTGAAGTCCATTATGGAGTGTCTATAATATTTAGTGTATATATATCTTTATTGTCTTGTTCCAGAATTGTAGCATTTTTCTTTTTGTCAACCTAGTGAATGATATGAAGGTTGATTGGTGTAATTTTCTTTTGAATTGTATTTATTTTTATGAAGGTTGATTGGTGTAAATTATCAAGTTCTTTAGCTAATATGAAGACCTATGTCCATTTTTCACGTAATACAATACAGATGGATTGGCAATGGATGTAAAATGCGAACAGATGGACCAAGGAGTTTGTTGATGACTTGCATTATTTTCTCGAAGTGGCCAAAACCAACAAGCCAGAGAAGGGATTCATATGTTGTTCATGCTTGGATTGCAGTAACAAGAATGACTACTTTTCCTGGGGACTTTTCACAGCCACTTGTTTAGATACGATTTCATACCTAACTATTTGGTTTGGACCAAGCACAGCGAAAGAGGGGTTACAATGGAAGATGGAGAAGAAGAGGAAGATGATAACAACTTTCCAGACTGATTTGTAGAAGATGACCGTATTGATGATCTTGGGCAGGTGCTACAGGATGCATAGAAAGACTGCGAAATTGAGAAGGAATAAGAAAAGTTGCAGCGTATGATAGATGATCACAAAAAATTGTTGTAGCTAGATTGCAAGCAGGAGCATAAAAAGCTAGGTACCATACTAAAAATGCTACAATGGAAGGCAAAAAATGGTGTGTCCGATAAGGCGTTTCAGGAGATATTGAAAATTGTAAAGCACATGCTTCCCGAGAATAATGAATTGTCATTCACAACAGATGAAGCTAAACAGATTGTTTGCGCTCTAGGATTGGAGGTTCAGAAAATACACTCATGCTCTAATGATTGTATCCTCTATCATGTTGATGAATACGAGAAATTGGATGCTTCTGCTGTGTGCGGAGTGTTGCGGTATAAAATCAGGCAAGATGATCCTAGTGATGTTGACGGGCAGCCTCCCAAGAAGAGAGTTCCCATGAAGGTGATGTGGTATTTCCCTATAATACCACATTTGAAGCGTTTGTTCAGAAACAAGGCGAATGCTAAGTTGATGTGATGGCACAAAGAAGAACGTAAGGAAGATGACATGTTGAGACACCCCACTGATAGGGCCTAGTGGAGATCAATTGATAGAGCATTCCTGGACTTTGAAAGCAATGCAAGGAACATAAGGTTTGGTTTAAGTACTAATGGATTCAATCCATTCGATGAGTTGAGTAGTGGTCATAGTACTTGGCCTGTGACCTTATATATGTTTAACCTTCCTCTTTGGTTATGCATGAAGTGGAAGTTCATTATGATGCCAGTGCTTATCCAAGGCCCAAAACAACCTAGCAACGATATTGACGTGTACCTAAGACTGTTGGTTGATGAACTTTTAATACTCTGGAAGGAAAAAGATGTACGTGTGCTGGATGAGGATAAATAAGAAAGCTTTGATCTAAGAGTATCGTTGTTCATAACCATCAATGGTTGGCCTGCGCTGAGTAACCTTTCAGGACACACAAACAAGGGATATCGGGCCTGCACCCATTGATTAGACAGTACAGACAACATTTATTTGAAACACTGTAGGAAGGTCGTGTATATAGGTCATGGTCGATTTCTTCCTTCTAACCATGCCTTAAGAAAGAAAGGGATGCAATTCAAAGGGGTGTCAGACCATCATAAAATACCTACACACCATAATGGAAAGCATGTATTTGAGATGATAAAGTATGTAAGGGTATTCTTTGAAAAGGGTCTTGATAGCGAACCTGTTCCGAACGACGATAATAGACGTGCACCTAAATGGAAGAAGAAGTCTATATTTTGGGAGCTACCTTATTGGGAAATCCTAGAGGTACTGGCATCACCTGTGTTCTTGCACCTAATAATCTTTCTGTGAATGTGCTAGGCTTCCGGGGTTGTTTTGGGAACTCAAAAGATACATTGGAAGCAGGGCAGGACCTGAAATGTATGAAGCAACGAGATGACATACATCCGGAAAAGTAAGATAAAGGATAGCACTACTTACGTGCTGCCAGTTACACTCTCAGCAAGGAAGAGAAGCTATCTAGGTACTCCTCGAATATAAATGGAATAATTAATATGAAAGAAAAGAAGTTCACAAATATAAAGGCCCATGACTGTCACATGTTGGTGACCCAGTTGCTTCCGATTGCACTGAGGGGTATTCTACCAGAGCACTACGATTCGTGCTCGTAAAGCTGTGCATGTTTCTCAATGTGATTTCGCTAAATGCAATCGATCCAACCAAGCTACTAAAGCTACAAAATAATGTGGTACAATGTCTTGACTTCTTTGAGTTGGTATTTCCACTATCTTTCTTCAATATTATGATGCACCTCCTGGTTCACCTAGTTAGAGAGATTACTATTCTCGGTCTAGTATGCCTGTACAATATATGGCCTTTTGAGAGGTTCATGTCAGTCCTAAAAAACTATGTTCTTAATCGTGCCCATCCAGAAGGAAGCATCGCCAAGGGATATGGAACGAAGGAGGTTATTGAGTTTTGTGTTGATTTTATTGACTCATTAATTTGATTGGGGTTCCAGTGTCATGCCATCAGGGGAGGCTATGGAGAAAGGGCACCCTTGGAAGGAAATAAAGTTTGAGCACTGATAGTGATTTGTTCCATAAAGCACACTTCATGGTTCTGCAACAATCATCCTTGATGGCTCCGTATATCGAGGAACATAAGCAGAATCTATTTTCCCAATAACCGACAAAATCCGATGCCTAGATTATAAGTCATCACATGGATACTTTTCCCTCTTGGTTGTGTCAATACCTTATGGGTAACTCCACGATTCATGAACAACTCACTTGCTTAGCTAAGGTACCTTTTAGCACAATCGTGAAATTTCAAGGTGACGAGATAAATAGTTATATATTTTACACAAGAGCCCAAGACCAAAAAAGCACCAACCAAAATAGGGGTGTCTGTATAAATGCCATAGACAGCAACGGGAGCAAGGACTCCTATTATGGTTTCATAGAGAAGATCTGGGAACTCGACTACAGACTGCTGAACATCCCTCTATTTCATTGCCAATGGCTGAAGCTGACTGGAGGTGGCATAATAAAAGATCAGTATGGAATGACAATAGGTGACCTGAGCAAGACTAGATACAAATATGAACCATTCATCCTTGCCAATGATGTGCATCAGGTTTTCTATGTGAAGGACATGTCTAGCAAACCTAAAAATAACTCAGAAGATCAAGAAAAACCATGGGTGCCAAAGCGCCACATAATTCTTCCTGGTAAAAGCGTAATCATGGGAGTCGAGGACAAAACCGATCAGTCGGATGATTATGATTAGTTTGATGGCATGCTTCCATTCGTTGTCAAAGTAGATCCAAGAATCATGCTAGCCAAAGAAGAGGCTCCGTACTTACGCCGCGATCATAACCAAGGAACTTTCATCAAGAAGAAATTTTTTAACATTACATTGTAATGCTCTACGGTCATCAAAACTTTTCTATTATATTTTAGTGATGTGTAAAACTCATTAATGTAATGGACTATATATAATCATCCTTTGTGAGAGTTTTCGGCTCATCACATGATTATTCGATCAATATAAACAACAATAAAATGGTTAAAAAATATTACATGGTCAACATATTAATTTAATCACATAACCTAATTGGATATATTTTTGCATGTTTAAAACATTGATTTTTTCATTTTTTCTTGATTCAAAAAAAGTATTAAATCAACTTAAAACATATTAAGAATTATTGTTGAGTACTGTGTTTGATTACGTCTTAAAAACAATAATCTAAAAAGATATATTCAACATTGTACATTTATTACGCATTTATAAAATTTTTGTAGCATTTTGAGTAAATTGATTGTTGAAATAAAAGTGTGGGAATAATGGTTTGCGCGGGGAAGGCAAAGGGGAGGATCAGGGACCCTTTAGTCCCAATTGGAAATACCACCCGGGACTAAAGACCCATTAGTCCCGGGTAGTACCACCAACACGGACTAAAATGTTGGAATATCCAAGCCCTTCCCCCTCCTCCGGACTTAGCCGATTTCACGATCCTTGTTGCCTCCATCGCCCGCATTGCCACCGGTGCTGCCGTCATCTCCTTTGCGGGTGTTCCCCCTTGACCTCGTCATCACTCCGGCCAGCGTCTTCTCTATGGCACCACCCTGGCGCCACCCCAGACTCCTCGACTATGCCTCCAGCACCCCCGGCGCAACACCTCGGCCCTCTCCCCGCCGGCCGCCGCAACCCCTTCGCCTACACACCCCGACGGCACCCTCCTCCATGGCCTGGAGTCGCAGAGAGCCGCTCCCGACGCCGCCAACCACCATGCACCGCCGCTAGTCGAATCGAGCTCCATCAGCACCGTCCCACCATCCCCCTGCACCGCACACCAGCCCGCCGCCCCGCTGTCCACCGCCGCACACCGCCATGCTCAACCCAAGCATCCCCTTGCGATGAGGTACAGGTGCGCCGCCTCCAACCACGGGTTGCTAACCTAATGCGCATTTTTTATTTCATAGAAAATTAGAATAGAAAATTAGACAACTTAGAAGAATTGTATAAATTAGAATAAATCCATAGAAATTTGTATAAATTAGTTTAGATATTTAGAAAAACTGTATAAATTAGTTTAAATTCTTAGAAAAATTGTACAAATTAGAAAAAATAGTATAAATTAAGTATAAGTGCTTAGAAAAATACGCACTATACTAGAATTAAATTAGTGCAAATGCCCTAGACAATTAGTGGAAATTAATACAAAATATGATAAATGATTAGGAATTAGTAGAAATCATTATAAATTCTTAGGGAATTAGTAGAAATCACTATAAATGCTTAGGAAATTACTAAAAATTTGTATAAATGCTACAGAAATTGTTATAATTGCTTAGGAAATTAGTAGAAATCACTATAAATGCTTAAGAAATTAGTACAAATTAGTATAAATGCTTAAAAAATTAGTATATTTCAATCATTTGTATATTTAGTAGGTTGTATATTTCAAGTTATTGTATATTTCAATTCATGTGTATATAATTTAATGTATGGTTTCATGTGTATATTTCAATGATGTGTATATTTTAATCATGTGTATATTTTAATTTCATGTATAAGTCTCTTTTTTCATAGTTATTGTATGATTTCATGTATATACATTTATTGTACAATCTTTAATTTAATGTATCTATGATTACATGTGTGTATAACTAATGTCATTATTAGATGAGGTGGGAGACGAAGACTATGAAAGGTATATAATGGAGCAAAATATTGCTGGTGGTAGTGGCTCAAACATTCCAAGAACCTACACCGAGGATGAGGGTAGCCGGGCGGACATGTTCCTCAACATGTCCAGTGATGGCAATGATGAGCCCAATAACGGTGTTGATATTGCCATGATGGAAGGTTCCAGTGAGGTATATATCATTTTCATTATTTTACCCATCTATAACTTCATATTGATTATTACTATGTACAAATTAACCAATCTTGAATCTTTTAGACCTTTGGATCAATGAAGCGAAAGAAGCCGCGAGGTTGTACAAAGATAATGGAGGGAAGGCTTCAGATCACCAAAGTGACAGAAGAGGGCCAACCAATTGCTCTTGAAAAGGTTGCTAGAAAGTTTGTGAGCTAGTGCGGGCCATCGTACCCATCATCATTCAAGAATGGAAGTCCAGTAAAAAAGATGATCCATACATAGTCCCGCAGACATAGAAAGATATGTTATGGGCAGATGCTAAGAAACACTTCACACTTCCTTATAGTATTGATGAAAAAGTTGTGAAAGACTAGACGCTCAAGAAGATGGCAAGCCAATTTCAGACCTTCAAGAAGAATTTGAATACCAACTATATATGGAAGGGTCGAACTCTAGATTTTAATGACTAACCAAAGTTAAGAGATCATTGGTACCCATTTCTGGAATACAAGAGGAGTGAAGATAGTGCGAACAAGGTTCGTGTCAACTCAGGCAATGTCACGAAGGAGTACCATCATCGTCTAGGGCAAGGTGATTACAGGAGTGCAATTCCCACATCGAGAAAGATGGAACAAGACCTGCTTGATCGATGTATCGTACCAGTGACTATTGACTAGCCCAATCGATCGAAGAATTGGTATTACACTCATGAAGGTACCCTTATCCCTGATGATGGGACACTTGTTTTCAATGAAACAATACGTGAGAAGGCTCTCAGGCTTATCAAAAATATTGAAGATTCTAAAGTGGGAAAGTTCAAGCTTGATAGAGAGAACGATGAGTTGACTTTGGAGCTCAGGAATCCTGAACACCTAGGATGTTGCTGAGGCTTCGGTGTGGTTCTATGTTAGTATGCTTTTCGTAGGGACATCGACACGTACATAATTCCGAAGAGAAGAAAGGAACAGCTAGAGGAGATGTGGCGGTGCATGTTAGAAGCTAAAGTGAATGAACAAGATGTAAGAATGTAGGAAGAAATTAAACAACGAGTGGCCTTGGCAGCAACCGAGATGGCCCAATCTGGAGCACTGCCGGATCCCAACGTCGTCGTCAGTCCTTCTCAACACCAAAGAATCTGTGCTTCCACAAGGGTTTTCGATGAGAATATGCCAAACTTACCTGTGGTTGTGCAGGACAACCAATGGTACCCTATGGATGACATCACTCAGCGCACCTCATGTGAGCTGTACAGATAATTTGACAACCTCACTATTAAGGTATACATATATATAATATATACAATTATCTCAATTGATCCACGCCTCGACCGAAAATTTAAGAACTTCTTTATTTATCTTATATATACAAGTGGTGTACGGAAATGCTTTACCAATCCACCTAACTACTCCACCGTTGGGGTGGAGCAGATTTGTGATAGTAAATATGAAGGCCTAGAGCTCGACCTCCCGGGAGATGATGGGGAAAGGACACTAGGAGATGCACTTCACGGTATCATTCTATGGTGCAAATGTTACATCATCATCTTTGGCCAGGAGGCATCATTTCTTCCGATAGATCCCCCGCAACCACCATCTCCTCAGAATTCAAGACCGTCATCTCCAGCACATCCACCTCTAGGACCGTCGTCACCACCGGGACCATCGCATCCTACTCGATCACCATCTCTAGCACCATCGAATCCTGCAGGCGGGAGCGACGATGAACAAAACACTCCTCCTCAATGACCATCTGTAGCACTGGGACTAAAGTCTGGTGCGAGCAAGGAACCACTTGTAGCACCTCTCAAGAAGCCACGACCACTGCCTTCCAAGCCAAAGTAGCTAGCAAAGGCGAAAGGACCGAGGAAGAAACCAAAGAAGTTTGAACCTATTAAGAAGCTAGCAAGCGATATGATTCCTGAGGAATGTGAGGTAGTATCACAAGCACAGGTGACGGAGTTATTCAAAGCATGCGCTGAAAAAAGAAAAGTGAAGAAGCTGGAGCCAAAGCCAGTAGATTCAAAAAAATTAAAGTTTTTTATTGGCATGCAAAAAGAAACTATGGTGAAACTACTATCAAACTACAACTGCTCATTACATAAGTCTTGGTAGAAGAAAAATCGAGGAGAGTCATCGTCCCGTCATACTATCCCCCAGCTCACGGAGCAAAATCAGCTAGCAGATAAAGACGCTCAAGCTATAGCAGTTTTACCTTTAGAATAACAAATCAAGGTCATTCAGTTTATGGAAGAAACAAGTCTCTTGCTTTCTCAAGTTCTAGGGCAAGCCAAACCGGCACCTCCAAAAAAAATTGTACCTAAATGGCCCTTTAGTTAGGCAAGCCTATAGTCAGGCCTGAATTGGTACGCAAGCTCACAACTAAGGTGTATGAATTCCATCAGTGGTACATGGAGTAGTCGGCCAATGACAGGCTCATGTTCGCTCTTCTTGTTAAACCAATTGATTCTTTCGGTGAAGGTGAGAAACGGTTGTGGTTGGAATTCAAGGATATTTATGAAGTCATCAAGATACCCTTGATGTCTCTCTCATTAGCACCTGGGTTCTGTAAGTGTGTGTTTATTAGATGTTAATTTTAGCTCAGATCATTATCTTATGTGTGTGTGTTGTCCTACTAACTTTGTCTTTTATTTTATGTAGGATGCAAATTCAGAGGTGCCACTAAGAATCATAGTTCAACGTTGGCTTCATGGACCCAGCGCTTGTTAACCAAGATCAGGTTCGGGATCACCCAAAGGATACATTGGACCGAATATACAATTTCTTGGAGCAACAAAATTACAAGCAATACATACTACTGCCTTACAACTTTAAGTAAGTGTGGGTACCATCTATTTTCATTTTCCATTTCCTTACCTAATTAATGTTAGTTAGTTCTAATATGAACATTTATGTACACAGTTTCTACTTGATTCTCTTTATAATTATGATTGATAAAAGTAATGTTGTTGTGTTTCATTCGTTGAGGAAACCAAAGGACGAGTACCAAGACATACAAGACATGCTTAACTTGTAATAATTCTGGACCTTTATCTGTGTGCAAAAGTTTCTTTCCTAAATTTTGACCTAACACTATATCATTCATTATTTTAATTCACAATGAATGTAAATGATTCCGAAAGAATCACCGTGGTGATTTCAAAGATAAAATTACATTCAGTGCAACTTTTCTGGTAAGTATGAAGTTTGCACATTTTATACATTCTATAACACGAATATTTCTTAACTTATTTGTTTCCACTAAAGTGCTTGAGACAGGAACAAGGAAATAATTTATGCGGATACTACATCTGTGAGCACATGCACCATTCATGAGGACAGG
>NC_028457.1:11370530-11371982 GCF_000263155.2 Setaria italica | reverse complement strand
AGAAGCACTGATAGGATTTCCAGTGGACGAGGCGATAAATCCCAAAGTAGTGTACGCTAAAGGATGTATATGTATAGGTGTAGATATAAGTGTAGTATAAATTAGCATTAATATGGAAAGGAATTCAGGGTAAAAAGAAAAAATGTCTTTAGTCCCCGTTGGTAATACAAACCGGGAAGGAGCCGCGTGGCAGCCCCTTTAGCACTGATTGGTATTACCAATCCGGACTAAAGAGGATCTTTAGTCCCCAAAGATTAGTCCCGGTTGGATATTCGAGAAATAGGACTCTTTCCAACCGGAACTAATGCTCACTTTTCCACCGGTGCAAGCATCCCGCTTGAAATTTTCTAAAATACACTACGGGAAACCTTCAATTTGCCGAGTGTTTTCTTTTTGCCGAGCGTTTTTTTTCGGACACTCGGCAAACAAGCTCTTTGCCGAGTGCCAAGCCAAAAACACTCGGCAAAAAAAAAACACTCGGCAAATCGGGGCTTTGCCGAGTGTCAAATAAAAAACACTGGGCAAAGCCCCCTCTTTGCCGAGTGTCAAAAAAAATACTCGGCAAAAAGGGGGGTTTGTCGAGTGTCAAAAAAAACACTCGGCAAATAGGGGGGTTTGCCTAGTATTTTTTTTTGACACTCGGCAAAAAAATAATTTTTTTTCTCTTTTCACCATGAAATTTTTTCTACTCCCTACATACAACATGTGGTACTCCATGTTAAAATTTGGTATATTTTTGAATTTATTTGCTATATTTATTTAATTAATTCCATTTCAAGGGAATTTTTGGTATAAGTCAAATTTGAACTGCAAGTGATTCAAATTATGGAATAAAATGAGTAGAAAAATGATATTCATGTTATTTGGACCAATTTGAGACCTGACCCATGAAATGAAAAGAAATTTCGAACATCTTGTTCAGGAAACACGACCATGAACGTGTGGCAGTAGTATTTTTAAATTGTAAAAAAAACAATCAAAGTCTGAAAATTATGAGATTTGCCATGATGTGATGATATAATATGTGGAGGCTATGGAAAAAAATTGAGAAGATTTTGCACATTTCATCATGTACGATGATTACAAACTGAAGCATCTCAGAAGAAGAATAGTAACTTTGAGAAGGATTCGAAAAAATTTAGAGTCGAAGTGACGGTCGAGTTCGGTTTGACTACAAAACTTTTTGTATAGTCAGTAGAGAACCTATATTGGTTCGTCTGAAAATTTGATATTTTTTTGAAACTGTTGGATATTTTTTAAATTTTTTTCAAAAAAATTTTGCCGAGTGTCCTACGTTGGATACTCGGCAAAGAAACTCTTTACCGAGTGTCCAAATAGGACACTCGGCAAACAGACGGCCACCACTAAACAAATAGCCCCACCCCCGGCCCCCTCCCCACTCTCCTCTGTATCTTCCCCGCACGCCTCGGCCCCCTCCCCCCACTCTCCTTT
>NC_028457.1:11272591-11370430 GCF_000263155.2 Setaria italica | reverse complement strand
CATGTTTGCACGCGTAAAGCAAAGTTTAGCACAAATTGGATTCCAACCACCAAGTATCATCAAGATTTTGAATACCAGTCAGTATTATCACATGGGCAAATTAAGTTCAACGGTAACTTTTTCAAGCTGCGATGCACATAAGTGAGCTGTTAATCCCATAGGAAAATATGTGATTGAAACCTAAATTCACACCCACAGTTGGCAAATGTTACATGCCACCATGGCAACACGGCGGCCGGTGGTGGTGGTGCTGGCGGAGCTGGCGGTGGTGGCGGAACTGACGGTGGTGGCGGCCGGTGGTGGTGTTGGCGGTGGTGGCCGGTGCTGGCGGTGGTGGCGGCCGGTGGTGGCGGCGGTGGCGAACAGGTTTTTTTTTATTTTTTTCAAAAATTGGATGCCGAGTGTTTTGTGGCCACTCGGCAAAGCCTTTGCCGAGTGCGCGACACAAAACACTCGGCAAATCCGTGTTCGCCGACTCGATATTTGCCGTGTGCCGTTTGCCGAGTGTTACACTCGGCAAACGGTTCGCCGAGGGTATTCTACCCTTCGCCGAGTGCCCCTAGCACTCGGCAATTTGCCTGTGTCCCGTAGTGATACAGGGGTTCACCGTAATAGACCGCGCTCATTTTTTTTTTGTTCACGGGGTTTTCATAAAATTACGCCCACGGGCCTTCACGAGATAGTTAGGCCAGATTTTTGGGCTGGCCCGGCCTACTTCTCTTTCCCAACAGCTTCTCTTCTTCAGGGGGAAGCGTTGCTGCGGGCAGCGCGGCCAGCGCCACTGGACTACTGGAGGCCGGCCGGTGGGTGGCGGTGCAAGTCTGTGAGCGGTGAACTCAGCTGCGGGTGAGTTCGATACGGATCTGACTCAGCTACTGCGGGTGAGGATTGGACTCGGCTTAGGGCTCGTCTGCAGGCGACATTTCAGCTTCGTTCAGGCAGTGCTTCCTTTCGATAGATGAGCTTGGTTGCGAGTGTGCGGACTCAACGGCGCTCAGCTACGGGCGGAGCACTGGCCGGTAGAGACAGCAAGAGGGTCTCGACATGCGAGTCAAGATAGGTGGTCGATTGCATGTGTGTACGGTGGCTTGCGAGCCGCGTGGCGCCTTGTCTGCAGGATGCGATGTAGGAGTTATGGATGGTCTGCTATATATTTGGCTTCAGGCACATGAAAACGGTGTGCTGCATGACGATGATAGCGACTTCGTGTCGTTCATTGCACGCATATGATTACGAGATTAATCTTCACGTTAGTCCGTCTCTGTGTATTTTGTTTGTTTCTGTCTTTTTAGGTATGTGTTCCACGGCATGTCTTCAGTACTGATATCGAGGCTCATGACCTTGCTCATACAAATTAGCTAGATCCGCGATGCCGCCTACGAGACGGCAACGCACAGCTTATAACTGACAACCGAGGCATACTACATGTACTGCAACCTGCTGTCAGTATAAGAACACGTAGCCAATGCATCCGCAAGTCGGAAAACACAATACACAGACATATGACGATACTTGAATCGCTTTGCAATTTAATCTTTTATCTACCAGCTAGTAGATACATACGGTTCGAGCAATCATCGATTTGCAAGCTGATCATTTAGCTACCAGCTAGTAGATCGGTTCAAGCAAGGGTTCCTCGTCACAGACCATGACTACATAACAGGGCTCCACGTCCAGAAAAACATGTAGATTAGAAAATAATTTCGGCCGGAACACAAGTCTAATCTACTGTAGGGTTCAAAAAAATCCGTACACTATTGGATGCCAATTTGATCTACTCCACTTGCCGCGTAGAGCACTTATCAGTAGATACATACCGTGTAGGGCTATAGGCACAATCGTAGACATGCCTGCTTGACGGCGACTCGGTGCAAATCCGCTCGCTAACAATGTCGATGTAGTCGACATTGAAATAGTCTATGCCGAGCACAGTAGCGAGATCACCGGCGTCAAGCTTGATAGCGACTCCTCTGGCGTAGTCAATCAAGAGCGGTCATGCTGATAACGTGTTGTATGAGGGAGTAGACAAGATACAAGTACGAGGGACTATTATTTATTCTTTGAACATTGATGATTTATAATAAAAATCTCCATCGTATTTATACTCCAAACTATGCCTAGAGTTTTGGTCATAAGCAACCGGACCATGACTAGAACTTCTAATCTTTCACTGGTAGAGAATTGGCCTTTAGTCCCGGTTGGTAGGGTGCATATCTCTCGGATATCCATCCGGGATAAACAACCGGGACAAAAGGGTGGGTCTTTAGTCCCGGGTCTTTTAACCCGGAGTAAAGGACCCCCTTTAGTCCCGGTTGGTGTCACCAACCGGGACTAAAGGGCCTGCCACGCCAGGCGCGGGACAGGCCCTTTAGTCCCGGTTGGGAAATATTGACTTTTTCTTCCACATGGGTGCATGTCCGTTATCGTCGTTCGGAACAGGTTGGCTACCAAGTCCCTTTCCAAAGACTACATATACATCCTTCATCATCTCGAACACACGCTTTCCATTACGGTGTGCAGATTTTTTACGATGGTCTGGCGTCCCTTTGAAATGCATCCCGCTCTTTCTCAGCTGGTGGTGAGCAGGGAGAAATCGACGATGACCCATATAGACGACCTTCTTACAGTGCTTCAAGTACATGCTGTCTGTGTCGTCTAAACAGTGGGTGCATGCCCGATATCCCTTATTTGTCTGTCCTGAAAGGTTACTCAATGCAGGCCAATCGTTGATGGTTACGAACAACAGTGCTCGTAGATTAAAGACCTCTTGTCTATCCTCATCCCACACACGTACACCTTCTTCCTTCCAGAGCTGTAAAAGGTCATCAACCAACGGCCTTAGGTACACGTCAATGTCGTTGCCGGGTTGTTTTGGGCCTTGGATAAGCACCGGCATCATAATGAACTTCCGCTTCATGCACAGCCAAGGAGGAAGGTTGAACATACAAAGGGTCACAGGCCAAGTACGATGACCACTACTCAACTCACCGAATGGATTGAATCCATCAGTGCTTAAACCAAACCTTATGTTCCTTGCTTCACTTTCAAAGTCTGGGAATGTTCTATCAATTGATCTCCACTGTGCCCCATCTGCGGGGTGTCTCAGCATCTCATCTTCCTTACGGTCTTCTTTGTGCCATCGCATCAACTTAGCATTCGCCTTGTTCCTGAACAAGCGCTTCAAGCGTGGTATTATAGGGAAATACCACATCACCTTCGCGGAAACTCTCTTCTTGGGAGACTGCCCCTCGACATCACCAGGATCATTTCACCTGATCTTATACCGCAGGGCTTCGCAGACGGGACAAGCATCCAATTTCTCTTATTCATCACCACGATAGAGGATACAGTCATTAGGGCATGCGTGTATCTTCTGAATATCCAATCCGAGAGGGCAAATAATCTGTTTAGCTTCATATGTTGTGGACGGTAATTCATTATTCTCGGGGAGAATCTTCTTGACAATGTTCAACATCCCCTGAAATGCCTTATCGGACACACCATTTTTTGCCTTCCATTGCACAAATTCTAGTGTCGTACCTAGTTTTTTATGGCCCTACTGGCAACCTGGGTACAACAATTTTTGGTGATCATCTATCATGCGCTGCAACTTTGCTGCTTCCTTCTCAGTTTCGCAATCTCTGTATGCATCTTGTATCACCTGACCAAGGTCATCAGTAGGGTCATTTTCTGCAAACTCATCTTCATCAGCCTCGCCCATTGTAGTACCTGCAAAAGCTTGGCCTGCAACCCAGTCCGGAATGGTGTCATCTTCCTCCTCCTCCTCGCCATCTTCCATTACAACCCCTAGTTCACCGTGCTTGGTCCAAACCAAATAGTTAGGCATGAAACCGTATTTAAACAAGTGGCTGTGAATAGTCCCCCAGGAATCCTTTGAATACTCCTTCCTGTTATTGCATTGAAAGCATGGACAACATACGAACCCATTCTCTGGCTTGTTCGCTTTTGCCACTTCGAGAAAATAATGCAAGCCATCAATAAACACCTTGCTCCGCCTGTCTGCATTATACATCCATTGCCGGTCCATCTGCATCGTATTACGCATGAAAATGGATTACACTTGACAATGGATTACGCGTGAAAATCGATTAAAGATCCAAACAACATGGTACAATACAACAACATGAAGATCCAAATACACATATTTAAATTAAAGTCCCAAACAACATGATACAATACAACAAGCCATCCACTGGTTATTATCACGGAGGACTTTAAGCATCCTTGGACGGTGAAGACGAAGGTTCCGCTGACCCAACCTCATCCTTAGGTTTATTTGTGCCACCTGAAACGGTAGTACTAAGTGGACGTGAAACACCCGGGACTGAGGGTGGAGCATAACGACCACCAAAAGGAGGTTCCTGACCCGCGGCAACAGCTTCTTCATGACGTTGCTGCAAATAACGAAGCATTGCTTTTTCCAGCGCGCTCTTTTTCTTCGGCTTATGCTGAGGGCCAACTATGATTGGAACCTTGCCATAATAGGAACCACGATCGCCCCCACCATCGCCACTTCCTCCAGTAGCAGAAGCCATCTATGTACAAAAATTATTATCTTAACACTGCATAAGTTGTTCAACTTGAAGACCGTGATCATCTCGCGAGGATGTCCTCAACTGGGCGGCACCGCACTTCGTCATGAAAGAGGTTAGATGCTACGGAAAAGGGGACACGGTCACGATATCCGTATGCACTCTTTCTCGTAGAATCGAACCTCCTTCTTGACATACGTTGCTGCTCAGCGGAAAACATCCTCGGAGAGATGAACACGGTATGCAAGTTCAACAAGTAGCAGAAGTCATCTATGTACAAAAATTCTTTCCTTACCACTACAGAAGTTGTTGAACTTGAAGACCGTGGTCATCTCGCGAGGATGTCCTCAGCTGGGCGGCACCGCACTTCATCATGAAAGAGGTTAGATGCTACGGAAAAGGGGACACGGTCACGATGTCCGTATCCACTCTTTCTCGTGGAATCGAACCTCTTTCTTGACATATGTTGCTGCTCGGCGGAGAACATCCTCGCCGAGGCGAACACGGTATGCAAGTTCAACAAGTATGGATTTAAAAAACCATATTGAATTTGATAAGATAAACCGTCTAGATAAGGTAGCATCATTTTTAAACTACTGAAATAATGCATACTATATATGACACATCAATCTCCCTCACATTCTAGCTCAAAATACCTCTCCATTTTTCTACTTCATCATCACATTCTAGCAAATAATCTTTCCATCTCCAAAGCATAAATCAAAGCATAACACGAGGATGAAGTAGCAAACCTTCGCAACACTTGTGTTGGCTGAGTCAAATTCCCACGAAAATGAGGGAAAAAACTTCGGGCAGCACCTCCCTTGCTTTGGCACCACCGGAGAGTAGGTGAAGCTCAGCTCTCTATCAATGTGCTAGACTGGCTCGGGCTGGAGGAAGAAGAAAGTCTCTATCTCGGGATATAGTGGGGGATGAGTTTTTATCCCGGTTAAAAACTCCAACCGAGACAAAAGGAAACACCTTTTGTCCCGGTTGGAAGTTTAGTCCCGGTTGGATCCTCCAACCGGGACTAACCTTTTTATCCCGGTTGGTGCCTCCAACCGGGATAAAAGGGTCCCGCCACCGATGCCCCCCAGCTAGCCGTTGCAACCGGGACTAAAGGGGGGCCTTTAGTCCCGGTTGCAATTACCAACCGGGAGTAATGCTCCCCTCCAAATTTCCCCACCCCGGCGCACCCCCTTTTGTCCCGGGCCAACTTTAAACCGGGACAAAAGGGGTCGGATCGAAAGCCAATTCTCTACTAGTGTTTCTTTCCTTCTAGGATTCTAGAGTCCGGTTGTTTTACAACAATTACAATCGAACATCACTAAAACATTGAAGATATTGCTTTTATTTTTAGATTCTCCGCATGGATCAGATGAAGACCTTGTTCCATGCATGCATGACCTGTGAGATAGAATTTAGCAAGTGCATATATATATATATGATTTGTTGTTTCCCAGTGCAAGCAAAAACCATGCCCCGGTTGGTTATGTGCAAGCTGAAGCTGGAATGTGCAACAAGTATGCGAGTAAGCAATTAATGTTCGCCTAAACGGCTTAAACATCCATTTAAATAGCGTCTAAATCATCCATTTAAATAGCGTCTAAATAGTGGATGGAGGCCAACTATTTTGTTTAGGCTGTAAATAGTCTATTAAACGGAAACGGGCTTAAATGGTAAAAAAGAATTAAACGGTCTAGACAGAATAACTTAAACGTCATTATACAATCTAAACCGCCATTTAATACCTGTCAATTCCACTTGAATTCTAACGTCCATAAATATGTATATTTAAGTTTTTCTATGTATAAATATGTATATTTTGTTTATTGCATGTCCTGGAGGTGAACCTCATCCAGGCATGGTCGCATCAGGGCACGAGTCCGTTTGAGATTACAACACGAGTCTCTGCATGGTTCGCAGCTAGAGGTTTATTGCCACAAGGGTGACTGCATCCCTCTTGTTCGTTCCTAAGCAAAAGTTGTGCTGGAAGTAGCATGCATAACTGTTCTACACGGACTTCATTGCGATTTGACCGAGCACAGAACATGGTGGCGATGCATATGGGTTCATTATCGTGCAATACGCTTGCCCGATGGCTCTCAGTCCAATGCTAGCGATGAGCTAATCATGCACACATCACCACATTGGCCTCCATCGAGTCTTAATTAGTGGTGAATAAAATGAAATAGGCAAGGGAAACTAAGAGGACAAAATGAGCAACCATGCAAGAGCAGTTTTGTGCGAAGTGACGCGCATGTCGACAGTGGTTGTAGCACACCTGTGAATATATACCATCTTATTATTATCTTTTGTTAGATGAAAGGGAGATATATTACGTAAACTATATCTACTATATAAATGTAGATTGATACGAGCAGGACATCTTTTTTTAAAACCTCAGAGCTTGTTGCACATGGTCAAGTACTCAAGTAGGTTACAACAGCTTTGATTACAAAAGGTCTCATAAGAAGAATGATCAAGTTTCAAGAAAAGACACTTGTTAGGAGGACAAAAGTTGTCACCTGTGGAACAATCCAAAATTGGTTGGGCCAGAATGGTTATGTGGTAGAGAATTGGCCTTTACCGGGCCTCAGCAAAATGGATAGGGCCTGGATGGATATGAGGTATAGACCAACCGTTCAGTCCGGGCGGTCTTGCCACCCAAGTCCCATTGGTAGGGTGCATATCTCTCGGATATCCATCCGGGATAAAGTCCCGGTTGGGAAATCCAACCGCGACTAAAGGGGGTCCCTTTAGTCCCGGTTGGATTTCCCAACCGGGACTAAAGGGGTCCCCTTTAGTCCCGGCTCGATTCCAACCGGGACTAAATGGCGCTTGCATGGCACTACCGTGACGCCTGAATTTTTCATGCATGCATCACGTATACGTATAGTAGTACCGCGACCCTTTTAATTTGTTAACCTTGTAGTTGAGATTTTTTTAGAACGAAATTAACTAGTATTTAAACGAATGAGATTTGTAATTATACAATTACTATATATATACACAATCCTTATACACAATTCATATACACAATTCAACTAGCTTAGTACAAATCGATCATAATTAGCGCGTATTATATATACAAATAAATCAAAGTATCTTCCTACAATCTTCCCGTCGTGGTGTTGCTGATCGCGTGTCTAATTGTCGTCCATCGTAATAAAATTCTCCTCTTGGATTTACCACCTCGTCCATTATGAATCCAATGAGACCTTCACATATTGCCGCTACTCTTTCCTCCTTCAAGAGTCCTTGTTGAATATTTAACATCTATAATTTGGAAATTTGTGAATGTTACATGAACAAATACATATAAGGAGCTAGAAAATAATTAACTAGTAATATATTTATTTTACGTACTTTAAAGTTGTGCGGCGTCATCTTCGGTCCCTTGGGTCCCAAAAAACTGTGCATGTGCTCACAGATGTAGTAGCCACATAGGTTATTCCCGGGTTCCTATCTTAAGCACTTCAGTGCGGAAAAAAATAAGTTATGAAATATTCGTGTTATACAATGTAATAAATGTTCAGACTGCATACGTACCGGGAAGTCTGTGTTCCATGTAAGATTTTCTTTGAATGGACCTTTGTGTGTCCTTATGAATTGTTTCCATGCGCTGCGGATTAGAATAATGAATGACATAGTGTAACAGGGATAAAATTTAGGAAATAAATTTTTGCATACAGATAAAGGTCCAGAATTATTACAAGCCTAGCATGTCTTGCAATTCTTGGTAGTCCACCAGATCTTTTCTGAACGAATCAAAGACAGTGACGTGGCTTCTTTCAGGCTCAATTATAATAAGGATCCAGTGGAAGCTGCGTACGTAAAATGTTCATGCATATTAGAGCTAACTAACATGTAGAGATAAGGAAAAAGACATCGAAAGTAGACGGTATACACACACTTACTTGAAGTTGTATGGAAGTAGTATGAAATCCTTGAATGTTTGGTTGTCTAGGAAATTGTATATTTCCGCAAAGGTTTTTTCCGGCGCTAATTGTATCTGTTGTTGGTTAACTACAGATGGATCCATGAAGCCTACATGTAGGTACGCCTCTCGGCGGCATGTCTGAATTAGCATCCTACATGAAATGGAAGATGAAGTTAGTACGGTGACGCACGCCAAAATTTACATGTAGAGATAAACGGACACTTATAGAACCCAAGCGCTGATTAGAGAGACGTCCAGGGCATCATGATGGTACACTTCGTATATATCCTTGAAGTCTAGCCACAGCACTTTCTCCCCCTCACCGTGAAAATCTATCGGTTTTACCTTCATGCCGATCATCTCCCTCGAGTCGGCGGATGCCATCATGTACCATTGATGGAATGCGTACATCTTTGTTGATAGCTTCCGTACCAATGAAGGCTTTACTAGAGGTTTGCCTAGCTCATAAGGCCATCTCGGCTCAGGGGGCGGTGCAGTTGGCGTCTCAACTTGCCCTATGCATTCATCAAGTTCCAGACCTGTTTCTTCCATGAACTTCAATACATTTGCTTGTTGATCCAAGGGCATTGCTTTTACCCGTTGAGCATCTTTTTTTGATAAATGGCTGAGGTCGGGGACTGGACCGCTGGAAGATGACTTTCCTTTCCTTTTATCCTTTTCATCATCCTTTACTAGAGCCCGTTCATAGTTTGACAAGAGTGGTATCCTTTTCTTGGCTCCTTCTTCCATCCTGATAAAAAAATTTAAATCTCGCCGACTTACTGGCGGTGGTTCCATCTCCCTTGCTTTTTTTCTTCGGCTTGTTTTTTGAACCACTCATTGGCCTCTCGTTGGATTTCTGCCCACTGTTCCGCATGAGACATTGCCTCAAAGCGTTCC
The DNA here is from genome assembly GCF_000263155.2 of Setaria italica. Lineage (NCBI taxonomy): Eukaryota > Viridiplantae > Streptophyta > Magnoliopsida > Poales > Poaceae > Setaria > Setaria italica. The sequence continues at coordinate 11,361,034 of NC_028457.1, read as the reverse complement.
TTACGAGTCACTTCAGGCTCCTTTGTTTTCTTCTTTCTCTATCTTTGCTTGGGAGGCGGTGCTCGTGACTTCTTTAGTGGTGGTGCAGGTTCCTTCAAGGGGGCCGCTCTTGGTGCCGGCGACGGTGATCGGGGAGGGGTGTTGTTATTGTCGTTGTCACTCCCAACACCAGGATGTGGTGGAGATGGAGACCTTGATATAGATGGAAGGGACGGTCCTGGAGCAGGAGATGATGGTCTCGAGGTATGAGGAGAAGGTCACTGCTGGGGATCTACGGGGAGCGGTCTTGAGGTCTGAGGAGATGGCTCCGTGCTGGGAATAATGATGTAGCGTTTTTGCCACAGAATTATCCCATGAAGCGCATCTGCCAATGTCTTTTCCCCGTCGCCTCCCGGGAAGTCGAGCTCTAGACCTACATACTGGGGATCAACTATTTGCTCTACGCAGATGCTGGCGTAGCCTGTTGGAATTTCCATGCCATGACTGCTCTGCCCCGCCAGGGTTGCTAACGCACTCACGTACGCTACCTGTACATATAGCAGAAGTAAACAAGTTGAACTCCGATCTCGAGGCATGGATCAATTGACAAGATTGCATAAATATTATGTATAAGTATACCTTAATAGTGAGGTTGCCGACCTGTGCATGTAGCTCACATGAGGTCCGTTGTGTGATGGCATCCACGGGGAACCGTTGCTCCTCCACGGGTAACCTGGGCGTTTGCACATCGGGGACCCCTGTAGAAGCACAACTGCTCAAGAGGCGTTGAGAAGGGCTGGCGGTGTTAGGAATCAGCAATGCTCCAGATTGGGCCAACTCCGCAACTGCGTGGGCCACCCGCCGATTGATTTCATCCATCATTCTTTGTTCTAGCATCTGCCGCCAGCTCTCCTCAATCTGTTCCTTTCTTCGCTTCCGGCTTCTGTACGAGGCGCTGTCGCCTCGAAAAGCAAACTTCCACGGAACCACCCCGAACCCTCGTCAACGTCCTGGGTGCTCTAGATTACCGATGGCCAATGTGAGCTCATCATTTTCTCGACCCACCTTCAACCTCCCAGCCTTAGAATCTTCAATGTTCTTCATGAGATGTTCGGCCTTCTCACGTATTGTGTCATTAAAAATCAACGTCCCATCCTCTTGTCTTAGGGAGCCTCCATGAGCGTAGTACCAATTTTTTGATCGTTCGGGCCATTCAATAGTTGTAGGTACGATTCCCCGTTTGATCAGATCTTGTTCCATCTTCCTCCACTTGGGAATTGCTGAGCCATACCCACCTCACCCCAAATAATTGTGGTAGCCCTTCTGACTAGCATTTGCTATGTTGGTCGTGATCTTTTTCACACCTTCTTCACTCCTCTTATATTCAACAAATGCATCCCAGTGGTCCCTCAACTTTGGCCACGCGTTGAAGTCTGGAGTTCGGCCCTTCTTGATGTAGTGGGTATCCAGCATCTTCTTGAATGTCTGGAATTGAGTAGCCATCTTCTTAAGCGTCCACGCTTTGACATCCTTCTCACTATATCCTTCGGGGAATGTGAAATGTCTCTTCACGTCTTCCCACAGCATATTCTTTTCTGTCTCTGGAAGGGCGTACGGATTAGTGCTTCTGCCCTTCCATTCTCTGATGCTGATAGGCACGTTGTCCCGGACGATTGCCCCGATCTGACTCACGTACTTCTTTGCTACTTTCTCGGGAGCAACCGGCCTGCCCTCTTCTGTCACTTCCGTGATGACAAGCCTCCCTTCCATCACCTTTGTACGACCTCGGGTCTTCTGCCCTTGTGTCGATCCGGAGGGCTAACAATTCAAGATTCGTTAATTAGTACGTAGTAGTAACGGTGGCGTGAAACAATACAAGAATGGTTATATATACCTCGCCGGAACCTTCCGCCACGGCAAGTTGTTGTTGCGGCTGTTGCTCTTCATTCCCATCGGCGGACATGTTGAGGAACATGTTCGCCTGGGTGCCCTCTTCATCCATGTATGATAGTGGAACATTGTCGCCACTACCATCACCAGCGATTATCTGCTCCATGATATACCTTGCGGTCTCATCGTCTGCCATTTCAACTATTGATGGAAACATACATGGAATCATACATGACAGTCATAGAAATCGTCTTACTACAAATTTCTACAAAGTCCTACAAAGTCCGAAATCATACATGTATATAATGAAATCATAAAATAACATGAATCCTACAAAGTCCAAAATATTTATACAAATTTCTACGAATTTCGACGAATTTTGACGAATTTCTACGAATTTCTACGAATTATCCACATGCGGTGCCTAGGTTGTGACGGCGGCGATCAGGGTGGCGGGCGCGGGGACGGTTTCCTGGAACCACGGGCGGTGCCTAGGTTGTGACAGCGGCGGGACGGGCGGCGGTACGGCGGAGGCGGGGACGGTTCCCCGGAACCACGGGCGGTGCCTACTAGGTTGTGACGGGCGGCGGAACGGCGGCGGTCACGGCGGCGGGATGGCGGAGGGGACGGCGGTGCCTACTACGAATTTCTAACTTTATTTTCTAACTTAAAAATGAGGGAAAAAACTTCGGGCATCACCTCCCTTGCTTGCTTCGGCACCACCGAAGAGTAGGTGAAGCTCAGCTCTCTCTGTCAATGTGCTGGAGTGGCTCGGGCTGGAGGAGGAAGAAAGTCCTCTGTCTTGGCCGTATATAATGGGGATGAGTTTTTATCTCACTTAAAAACTCCAACCGAGACAAAAAGGAACACCTTTTATCCCGGTTGAATAGTTAGTCCCGGTTGGTGCCTCCAACCGGGATAAAAAGGACACCCTTTTATCCTGGTTGCAGGCACCAACCGGGATAAAAGGGTGCCGCCGCCGATAGCCCCCCAGTAGTCGTTGCAACCGGGACTAAAGGGGGGCCTTTAGTCCCGGTTGCAATTACCAACCGGGAGTAAATCTCCCCTCCATTTTTGCCTACCGTGGCGCACCCCCTTTTGTCCCGGGCCAACTTTAAACCGGGATAAAAGGGGGCGGATCGAAAGCCAATTCTCTACTAGCATGCCCTCATGTAGTTGGGCCGCGTGCACCCAGCGCTTGGGTTTCCTATATAACATCTGGAGGCCTTTTCTTTATTGGACTTCTGGTGTTCATTATTGGACTTCTGGTGTTTGAGATTCGTGCGGGGATCTTCCAACTGTTAGATCAGACTGTAGAGTTCTAACCTAGGGCCTGTTTGGTAGAGCTCCACACAGCTCCAGATCCTCAAAAACAGCTCTGCTCTAGATTTTTTCAACCAAACGGTTTTAGATCTAGCAACTCCACCACAGATCTGCTCCACGAAAATGGTGGATCTACCCCAGATCCATGGATTTGGTGGAGCACCTGAGGGGGTGCTCCACGAAATCAAATTTGGTGGAGTTGGACGAAATTACCCACCACTATCACTCATTAGTGGAAATGACCGGTTCGTTCTATTTCTTCGTAGCTTCCTCTCGCGCCGCCATGGCCGCGCCCCGCTCACCGCAGCCCCGCCATGCCCCGCCCACTGGACTGCCGCCCCGTACCCGCCGGAGCACCGCCCCGCCCGCCGGACCGCCATCTTGCTCCGCCGGCGGCCAGCGCGCCCCGCCTGCCGGAGCGCCATCCCGCCCGCTGGAGCCCCGCCCCACACGTGGCCGCCGGTGAGGCCGCGCCCACCAGCTGCCTCGCTCCGCCCGTCGGAGCACCGCCCCGCCCCGCACCCGGCCACCTGGCCGCCAGCGAGGCCGCGCCTGCCAGCGCGCGCAAGGCCGCCTGACCGCCGGCGAGGTCGTGCCCGCCAGCACCTCAACCGTGCGTGCAACAGCGCCAGGAAGGACATGTTTTTTTATTCTTATGCATGGGCCCAAATTGCCAGTGAGATAAAGACAAGAATGGAGCTGTACCAAACGTTTTTTGAGATATTAGATCCACGGTGGAGCAGCTCTATGGTGGAGCTAGCTGGATCTATGGATTTGGAGCTGTTTTTTCAGAGCTGGAGCTCTACCAAACATGCCCTTATCCCGCGGTGGCTCCTTTGATCGCGTCCACCGGCACCACCTTCACCATGCCTGCCGCCGTGCGCTGCAGCCTCCACGCACCTCCCCTGCCCTGCAGCCACCACGCTGCGCCCACTGCCCGCCGCCGCCTCTGCTGCCACGCCTGCCAGCCCTGATGCCCAAGATATTAATTGATGATGCTGTAGTGCCAATATTATGTTTGCACGAATCAAGATACCACTTGGTTCTTGGCATGGTGCGCTCAGTGCGCAGGCCCTGCCAAAGCAGAAACAAGCGAGTGTTGGTGGACTGAACCTGGCATCGACTGGATGCGCCTACCTGTGATCCTGTAATCAGGTCCCTCAACAATTATGACAGCCTTGCATAGATAGCTAAGATGCAAGAGGAGGTTCGATCTAACATTGCGTTCTGCGTCACAGTTGTTTGTTGATCCTCGAGCACGACAGCGCGTCTCGGCAGTGACATTTTGGCATACCAATACTTAAACATTTTCGGACAGTTTGGGCTGGTCCAGAGGCACGGGAACCTATTGAATATCCGTATATTCGATAGTTGCTTCCTACACTCCACATATTTAAGTCCATTTACATATTCTCTCACCACCAAAGTTCGGTGCAGTTAGAATCCTCCAAGGTTGGCGCGTGACGCGCCTGGGGTGCCGGGACAAGTCACCCCGTTGCCATGCACTGAGCGATCGCGCGCGGATGGCCCGCGATGGGAACTTGAATGGCTTAGGATCAGGCAAGTTGTTATCTTTAAAATTCGAGCCCTTGTCTTCTGGTTGAGGTGTACTAACAGGATCTGAGGATTTAGATAATCCAGCCAATACTTTTTCTAACTTCTCCTCCAAAGCAATATTGTGAGCTTCTTGTTTTTTTCATGAAATCATCGAGAGTACGCCTGATTCCATTCACTTCAATAGCAGTGGCAAATTCCACCTCTCCAGACCACACATTAGACACCTTTATCATCTTGTATCCGTGTGACTTCGGTTCAAGACAAGCCCTCCCCTAGAAGAGTCACAAAACTGTCTACCGATGCCAAGATTGTGGAATTGGTCGAGAAATTTTACACAAGGACTTGCCTTGCAACCCAAACCAAAGAGCAATCTTCCTCCTCACCTCCACAGATCAGATTTAACACAGCACTCGGAATTTTACACAGGAACAGATGTCCTGCAACCCTATCTGCTTTGAATCGACTGTTAATTTAGGGATTTGGGGTGGTTTCTTCGATCTCAGGTGGAAGGGTGGGGAATTTCACACGGGTGAGCTGAAACCCCCTACCACCGCGCCAATCAGACAGAGATCGAAGAACTGGCTCTGGAAAAGAAGGGATCAGCCTAGAAATGATGGCTCTAATTACCAATTGTGAGGAATCGAACTGCAGAACAAGGAAGCAGCAATAAAAATAGGAACAGAAGAAGAGGAATTGCAAGAACTTGGGGGAATTCAACCAAGCAACAGTAGAGATCACTGATTCAGTGTAAATTTGGGGACAACCCCAATACAGCTAGCCGCCAGAGTGAAGGGGATATCTACTGCTAAGCTACGTAGTCTAGGGTTTGAGTTCTTCTCTTCTTCAATAAGTTCTTTACAAGCCAACACTTTGCCTAAATATAAAGGGCGAGTGATTAATTTAAGGAGGAATATTAAACTAAAATAAACATTGTTTAGTGTTCGAAAACAGAACTTAGGCACCTAGGAGATGCAGTCATCAAGCTCGGTGATGGAGGCCGTCAGATATTGAATCAACGATGTATGCAAAGTTGCTGAACCGGTAATTGAGATGCCGACTTGCTCTACTTGTTTAACTGATGAAACTAAAGAAGTCTTCACTACCTGACAAAGCCCCCACCTTAACATCCTTGTCCTCAAGGATGGAAGGATGGAAAACCCTTTCTGATGAAGTTGGCATCTTCCCAAGTGGCTGCGGATGCTGGTAAGTTTGACCACTGGATGAGCCATTGGACAACAAGTTCATTGTTGCAAGGGACTATGTGCCTTTCCAGTATCTCCATTGGAGGAACCTTGATATTGCATTTGCCATCGATGAGAGGGAGAGCAGGAGTTGGAACTACTTGAGGACCCATATGCTTTTTCAACTGACTGACATGAAAAACTGGGTGTAAGTGATAGCCTTCAGGAAGTAACAGCTTGTATGCAACCTTGCCAATCTTCTCCGAGATTCTAAATGGGCCATAGAATTTGGAAAGCAGTTTCAGTGAATGGTGGATGCTTAGGGAAGAATGTCGATAGGTATACCATATCACCAACTTAAAATGATCTTTTAGTTCTACGTTTGTCTGATTGCTGTTTGATTCTTGCCTGAGTCATCATCAAGTTGTCTCTGATCAACTAAGTAGCTAGTTGTCTGTTTTGCAAAATGTCTCGAGCAGTATCATCTGGAGAGTCTGGTAGTATCACTTCAGCAACTTGAGGAGGAGGAAAACCATACAAAGCTTGGAATGGAGTGATATTAAGTGAAGTGTGGTAAGACATATTGTACCACCATTCAGCTAAGGAAAGGCAGTAATACCATCTTTTTGGGGTTGTGAAACACATACATCTCAAATAGTTCTCCAAGCACTGATTAACTTGTTCTGTCTGACCATCAGTTTTACGGTGATAAGTAGTACTAAGATGCAGCTTGATGCTAAGCTTTGAAGAGAGACTGCCACACATTACTAGTGAAGATTCTATCTCTATCTATGAACATTACTATTAGCAGACCATGTAATTTGAAGATGTTTTCCATGAACAAGTTGACAACATCAGCAGCTATGAAAGAATGGCTTAGAGTGAGAGAATGAGCATATTTAGTGAATCTATCAACCACCGTGACATCTTTGTTGTTTGATTTGGAAAGGCCTTCTACAAAATCCATGGAGATGTGGGTCCTAGCCATATTAGAATCAGGGAGTTGTTCAAATAGCTTTGGATAAGGTGTATGCTCTGCCTTGTTTTTCTATCAAATTGGGTAGTTTTTGACATATTCTTTTACTAGCTGATGCATTCTTGACCAATAAAAGACTAACTTCAATCTCTTGTATGTCGCCCTTTGACCTGACTGGCCACCCAATGCAGACTTATCAAAAGCTTCAAGCAGCTGCTGTTTAAGTGCTCCATTTTCTCCAATGAGTACTCTTCCTTTATATCTAAAGATGCCATTTTGCAGAGAGAAAGATGGAACTGCAGAGTTGTCAATGCTGAGCTTAGTGATAAGATCCAGACATTTAGGGTTTTGTTCATAAGTAGCAGTAACTTGTTCAATCTAGGCAAGGATAACACAAGATATTGCTAACAATTCTACATGAGGTGCCCTTGACAAGGCATCTGCTACTTTGTTTTCTTTTCCCTTTTTCTACTCCACAGTGTAATTATAGCCCAGTAGCTTGATTAAAAGCTTATACTGGATACCTTCTGGTAACCTTTGCTCATGAATATATTTCAAGCTTTGTTGATCAGTTCTAACAATCACTGAAGTACTTGCAAAATAATATTTCCAGTTCTTGATTGCTTCCAAGATAGCCATGGCTTCTCTATCATAAGTGGAAGAAGTTGTAGCCTTGGGACTCAGAGTTTTACTGAAAAATGCTATTGGATTCCCTTTTTGCATTATCATAGCACCAATGCCACTCCCACTAGCATCAGTTTCTAAGATGAAAGGCTGGTTGAATTCAGAAAGTGCCAATAGAGGAGGCTTAGACATGATCTGTTTCAAGGTGAGGAATGCTTGATTTTTTTTGTCAGTCCAGCAAAAAGAATCTTTCTTTAGAGCATCATAGAGAGGCCTACAAATAATTCCATAACCCTGAATAAATCTTCTATAGTATCCTGTCATTCCCAAGAATGCTCTGTGTTGTGTGACATAAGTTGAAGCTGGCCACTTCTAAATAATGTTGATCTTCTGTCTGTAGCCACACCAACCTTGCTAATTATATGACACAAATATTCAATCTCTGTCTGTGCAAAAGTGCACTTTGACAACATGGCAAACAACTTATTTTCTCTCAGTACAGTCAGCACTGCTTCAAATGATCCACATGATCACTCAATGTTGAACTATAAATGAGAATATCATCAAAAGGACAAGAGCAAATTTTCTAAGAAATTGGGCAAGGACTGAATTCATGAGAGTTTGAAAAGTGGCTGGAGCATTGGCAAGGTCAAATGGTAGGACCACGTATTCAAGATGCCCTAGCTGGGTGGTGAAAGTAGTTTTGGGGATGTCTTATTCCTTCATCCATATATGATGGTAACTATATCTCAGGTCAATTTTGGAAAAAAATTGCTGCTCCAAATAACTCATCCAGAAGATCATCTATGACAGGAGTAGGATATTTGTTCTTGATGGTGTTAGAATTGAGCTATCTATAATCAACACAAAGTCTCCATGTTCCGTCCTTTTTCTTGATCATAATCATAGGGAAAGAGTAAGGACTAATGCTTGGCCTTATCATCTGAGAAAGGAGCATGTGTTTGATTAGTTCTTCCATGGCATTTTTTTGATGGAAAGGTAATCTATATGGTCTTTGATTGACAAACTTGTTGTCATCAAGAAGAGTAATTGCATGGGCAACTTGTTTGTGAGGAGGTAGTTCTATAGGTTCCTTGAAAATATCATCAAACTCTTGCAATATATCTTGAATTGCTTTTGGGATTGTGTCTTGACCATCATTGGCTGATTGAGTGGAACTGTTGTTCAATACAATCATAGTAGCCAAAGGTTTCTTTTTGAGTAACTGACACAATTTCCTTGTACTAATCAATAAGTTTTTGTTTGGTATAGATTCATCTGTGAAGGTGATAAGTTGCTTGCCATATTTTGTGATTGAAAACTCTCTGATTTTTAGGTTCAACCCCATAGGACTGTGCTCATAAACCCAATCAGCTCCTAAAAAATGTCATAACCTTTCACTTCTAGCAGCTTGAAGTCTGAGCTGAATTCATTGCCTTGAATTTGATAAGAACAAGGCAGTCAAGCAGATTCACTCACCATGTTAGCTCCATTAGTAGCTGCAACTTGTACAGGGCATACAGATAAGATTTTACAGTTTATCTTAATAGCAAATTTTGCATTTATGGAAGAGACATCACTGCCACTATCCACCAAAGCATGCATGGATATTTGTACCACTGGAATAGGTTGGGCATCAAAATATTCACCATCCTCAGACTGAGAGCTATCATCCACTACTACTACTTCATCTTTCCCTTCAACATTTTGTACTAGTATCGCTGCAAATGTCTATTTCCCTTTGCAAACTTTTGCATGTCCTAGGATTCATGGCTCTCTACATTTAAAGCATTTGCCAGCAACTCTTAATTCTACTATATTGTTCTGAACATTCTCCTTCACCTGTTGTGGCTTCACCTCTCTAGCTCAGGGTTTAACTTGCTTGGATGTAGGGTTGTACAAAGGAATTTTTCTTGGCACTGGATTAACCTGTTCCAATCTCTTAGCATACCAGAATGCTTGTGTCAGTGAGCTTGGTTTGTGGCATTGCAGATGATGTTGAATGTATTCTTTCATCCCAGAGACAAAACTGCAAATAAAGTATTCCTCTTGCAGGGATGGATTATCTCTCTTAACTAGACCCATTAGTTCCTCAAATTTGTCAACATAGTCAGAAACTATCCCGCTCTGATTTAGTATGTGAAACTAGCCAATAACTTTTATGTTGAAATCTCATTAAATCGATCACCCAGCATTCCACAGAATTGGTGCCATCGTAAAGATGAAGGATTGCAAGCTGTGCTTCTCCACCAATATTCAGCATGCCCTTTGATATACATGATTGCCACTTTAACTCTGTCCTCATTTGGTACTCCTACCATCTCAAAGAATTTTTCTGCCTTTCTAATACAACCATCAGTATCAGTACCATCAAACTCAGGAAATGACAGTTTGGGTCCTCTTGCGACTGCCCTTTGTTTAGGCTAAAGTTGGTTGGTAAAAGAATGAATGTTGTTTCTACTAAGCTATATATTCTGTAATTTTGGTAGAGACTTGTTGGTGAAGTTTTGGTTAGTATGTAGAGTCTGGTCTCTAGTTTTGTTAGGCTCAAGATGCAACTCATGCTGTTTGCCATACTCTTCATGGCATAAAAGTCTTCTAATTCCTGCTCACCCCAAGGACAATCATGCCAATTAATTTCCTCATTGCTCTTTGCCATACCTCTAATGGACCCTTCAGGACCTTGGTGAAACATAATTTGTGCCTGTGTGCTGTGTGGTTTAGTATAGAAATGTCTCTAGCTCATCTGAGGACCACTACCAAAATGCAATGATCTATTGATTTGTGTGGCTGGTGGTGGTGGAGGTGGTGGTGGGAACTTGAATTCCTTAGGATCAGGCAAGTTGTTACCTTTGAAATTCAAGCCCTTGTCTTCTGGTTGAGGTCTACTAACAGGATCTGAGGATTTAGATAATCTACCCCATACTTTATCTAACTTCTCCTCCAAAGCAATATTGTGAGCTTCTTGTTTTTTCATGAAATCATCCAGAGTACGCCTGATTCCATTCACTTCGACAGCAGTGGCAAATTCCACCTCTCTAGATGACTCATTAGACACCTTTATCATCTTGTATCCGTGTGACTTTAGTTCAGGACAAGCCCTCCCCAAGAAGAGTCACAAAACTGTCTACCGGCATCAAGATTGCAGAATTGGTCGAGGAATTTTACACAAGGACTTGCCTTGCAACCCAAACCAAAGAGCAATCTTCCTCCACCTACACATATCAGATTCAGCACAACACTCAAAATTTAGGGATTTGGGGTGGTTTCTTCAATCTCGGGTGGGAGGGTGGGGAATTTCACACGGGTGAGCTGAAACCCACTACCACCGCGCCAATCGGATAGAGATCGAAGAATTGGCTCTGCAAAAGAAGGGAATCAGTTGAGGAATGATGGCGCTGATTACCAATTGTGAGGAATTGAACTGCATAACAAGGAAATGCATAACAAGGAAACAGTAACAAAAACGGAAACAGAAGAAGAGGAATTGCAAGAACTTGGGGGAATTCAACCAAGCAACAACAAAGATCACTGATTCAGGGTAAATTTGGGGAGAACCTCGATACAGCTATCCGCTAGAGTGACATGGATATCTACTACTAAGCTACTTAGTATAGGGTTTGAGTTGTTCTCTTCTTCGATAAGTTCTTTACAAGCCAGCACTCTACCTAAAAACAAAGGGTGAGTGATTAATTTAAGGAGGAACATTGAACCGCAATAAACACTGTTTAGTGTCCAAAAATGAAACTTAGGTGCCTGCGAGATGTAGTCATCAAGCGCGAGCGATAGAGGCTGGCTGTGAGAACTACCCAATTTGAACTTGAATTAAGTGAATTGACAGTCATGCCAATAGGATGAGAGCCAACACTTACTCTTCTTGCAACACATTAAGTGACAACCCACACCTAGAGATGCAAAGACTCGATGCAATTCAACATAACAAGAGACAAATCCGGTAGTCCTAGTAGGTGTTCACAACATACCCAAGATCGAGCAACACCAACCGTACAAATCACACATCACCACATGAACCACAAAGAGCAATTTTAAGCATTACACAAGTTCAACAATTAAGATTACTAGTTCGTGACATACATGGATCAAATCTGAAATTTAATTAAATGAGTTCCAAAATACAAGTCTTGGATTCATGATAATAACAACATGAGATTAAATATTAAGGTTTAAGTTTACCCAACATTTAACTCATGAGAAGAACACATTTATGCAGCGGATACGATAGATTAACGCAAAAAAATGATGGTGTAGTTGCCCAAGAACACCATCGAAGCAACAATGGCTGCTCTAGTCACTCATCACCCACCCTCGGATCGGAGGGGTAAAAGTGACCGAACACAGCCTCTGGTTCACCTGCAACTTTAGTGAGTGATAGCAAGATGAGTACAAAAGGTACTCGCAAGTCTTACGCAAATATATAACAAGGATCATGCATAGGGTTGAACAAGGAGTAAGGCTTTAAAGTTAAGTAAATTTGCAAAAGCCTATCTCATCCTATTCTTAATTTTTGACCATAAGCATGTGAATAACACCCTATGGACAGCTAGCAAGTTTTATTAATCTTGCCCAAACCCACTTCAAATTTTAGTTGAAAACAATTGCATCAACATGGTGACATAGAGCGTAAATATATGAACAAGTATACATAAGCATTCAATAACTCTATGAAGAATTCGTGGGACTTGAGCTTGCTCATAACCGAGAGTGTGGCAATTCAAATTGATTTATCATTGCAAGGGCGCACTCTTTACCCACATGACTCGAGGACCTTGCGGCTCGCACACCCGATTAATGGTGCACAAGGGGATACTCAAGCCAACCCTTTCCAAACCGCCTCGAACTATGAGTAAAACATGCCTAGCTTGTGTGAAGGACATCCTAGGTCCACTGGGACACTCCTAGGCTCCTCTACATAATCCAAGGACCACACATCTAGAACCGTGCCTCATAGAGCGAGTCAAGTAAGGTATTAGGCTTATTCATCCCATTCGGGAACATGTGGTAGCATGAAAAGGGGCTCAAACCCACGTCAACAACGGACGGTCCTTAATCAACTCAAGTGGTCTATATCACCGAGACTCCAATCTCGTGACCCTACACATCGCTTAAATCTCGTATCCAATTAACCATCATATTCGTTTATTCAACAACATTAGAGAACCATACTAGAATCGGTGTTGATTAACCTATAACCATTTTCCTGACGAAAGTAAAGTGATCATTCTATATCTAAGCATGGCTAAGAAATTAACAAGATTAATTCATTATTATCCATACTACTTGAGCGATAAGGTGTATGATAATAAGGCAAGGGAGGCCATAATAACAAAGACAGGTTCTAATAATGCAATAAGATAAGTAACCCACATGCATCCCATAGCTATACATAGTAACAATTTATTTAGAAAAGTAGGATAAGTATGCATAGCTGCTTGCCTCGGTTTTCCTCGGGATCAACCTCAACCTCTACTTCAGCCTCGGCTTCGGGCTCAACAGTCACGTTCTCCTGCAAGTCACTCTCTAAAATGAATGAAATATGTGCATGCATTAGAGATGATGCTATAAGTGCAAATACTCAAGAAATGCATGGAAAATAATAGAAACACTAAGGAATGAGTTGTTAGCAAAACAATCGCACCCACAATAGTAACCAATCAACAAGATTAAATGGAATGATCATCTTAAATGATTAATCCATTAGCAAGCATGATTTGCAAGATTAAAATCACTGGTTGAGCAACAATTATAAAATAAATCACACTGATAGAGGATCACAAAACATGATCATGAGAGTTGGATTTACCTTAAAATCTATTTTCATTAATGAGGTTTAAAATAAATAATATAAATAGTTATTAAATACATTAAATCATAATAGGTATGTAAATCAACCATGAAAATATAAATATTATTTTTCTTGAATTCCATACAGAAAACACAGGCTAACAGAAGTGGTTTCAAAATTTTATCATTTTTCTACTAATTATCATATAAATAACAATATTAAGACAGCAAGTAAAAAATAGATCTAATACAATGTGAAAACCATAGGTTCTACATAAACAAGTTGCAGATCTGGAGCATACATGATAAATGGAAGCTAACAAAATTAGTTCCATAATTTTTGATCATCACATGACTTATAAAGTATTTAACAAATCTAGAACAAAATAAATCATAGCACCAGATATACAACAAGAACTTGCACATAATCATTTTTGAAATAAACTAGATATCAACAGGAATAAAAAACACAAGTTTTGCATTTTTAGCTTTTTCTACATATTTCTACACATTTCCAAAATTTTCAGCTCTAGGAAACAAAAGAAAACTAAGGTTATTTTGCATCCAAGCCCTTAGATCTTTTAGTGTGTTGCACTTGGATCCATGGATTTTTCCCATAACCCTACCTCACCTTCTCTCTACTTCCCACGGGACACCCATGCACACATAGGCATGGCACGGGCCGGCGACACATGGCCAGCCGTGGCCTTGGCCGGCAGCGGGGCACGGCACAGCGTGATAGGGAGAACAGTGGGACCGCGCCCCAAGGTGGCAGAGCTAACCAGCGGCAGCCCAATAGTGAGGAGGAGGCGGCGCAGCAGGGACGCCAGGGGCGGCGATAGGCGGTGGACGGAGGCAGCCGGCGGGGAACTTGCACGAGGAAAAGGAAGGGGAGGTGAGGGGTAAAATGGATGTGTGATGTTGCGAGGGAGCTCCAGCGGCAAGGAATTGACCGGAGACTCACCGTTGGTGGCGGAGGTGGCGGCCCTCTGGATAAGGTGGCGGCGGCAGTGGTGGAGGGAATAGAGTTTGGGGAGCGATGGCGCTCGAGCTTATAAAGGTGAGGGTTAGCGAGGGCACAACCGGGATTTCGCATGGATGAGGCAATAGTGGCCAGTCCAGCCATGGCAACGAGGCAGGAACTGCCGATGCTGCCAATCGGTGAGCGCGCTGGCGCGGGAGAGGAGGAGGGGGCGACTGACGCGTGAGCCCAGCTGATCTTCAAACCGTCCCACCTCTCCACTTCAAACGACCTAGCTATAGGCACCCAAAAATCCCTCAAAAATACTCATTTGAAAGATAAAATCACAAAGAAGACAATGCCACAAGAATCACCTCAAGAACTACTCAGGTTGTTATGTAATTCACAAAATAAAATAGCTAAACCTGAAACTTAAATGAATTCTTAACACGGGAAAACATTACTGAAAAATTAAGTAAAAATACTATAAATTCATCAAATTGCATCTAGTATTTAAATAAAATAATATGAGATACAGTTACATAGCAGAAATTTGAGTTTTTCCACAAGTTTGAATTTCAACAATAAACAACAATTTCATGAATTTAATGGATGCTTATGTATTGATGCTTCATTGTGCACAAATAATGCTCATGTTAACATGTTAATCTTGTGTTTAACATTTGGGTTGTGACACCGTCAGATGCTGAATTAACGACGTAGGCAAAGTCGCTGAACCGGTACTTGAGATGCCAACTTGCTCTTCTTGTTTAACTGACGAAATTGGAGAAGTCTTCACTGCCTGACATGAAGTTGCGTGCTGCGGACGACGACCCGGCGCTTCCCTTCCTCCCTCGTCTCTCCAGTCCGCATGCCCTTCCTCACGCGTCGCCTCTCCTCCTTTGTTTCAATGCAGATCCGTTCCCTGCAAAATTTACTCTTGAGCACGTCATCATTTGCATTGTGTCTTGCTGCAGATTTTTTCTAATCCACGGGAACATACACTTGCTGCATCCTTGGGGCTGTTTGTCACCAAGTTCAGTCCTCTACAATTAGTTTGGTAAAAACCCGAATCTTCTTTATTTCCTTTTTGAATATCTGTGTTTGTTTATCCTTTTTCATTCTCATGAGTTATATTTTTAACCTCATTCCTGATTGAATCGACGCACAATAACAGCAGAGTGTCTAATCGATACCTGACGACCTGTTACCTCCCATCCGGCTACCCCTCGCACTCCAGTTGCTCTTGCTATCCTTGCTTCTCGCTCTGACTGCGCTCGAGATCGGCTGTCTGTGCTAAAGGTCCGTTCACACTCTCTTTACTCTGTAGAATGCTGGAACTTCTTTGCAATCTTCAGGTTATAAATCTTGATTCAAGTTCCATATACTGTACAGCTATTCTCATTATGTTGTTTCGTGGGGCGATCTTAGTTCCGATCTCCTACTCAGTCTATGTATCACTGATCCAAAGTCGAGTGGATTTCTCCTACTGCTCTTTGCTGACAGAGTGGCAGTCCCGAGGCCCAGCGCCACTAATCGGATGGGAGCTCGGCATCCCCGGCCGCCGTCGTCGCCGGTCATAGGGTGGAATCGGATGAGAGCTACACGCCCGCCGCCGTCGTCATCCCCATAGGATAATGGAATGCAGGGTTAGACGAACACAGGTGTTCGGAGCGCAATGTGCATTGAGCTTGAATTGGTAGCCTGTCGCAGTCCATCGGATATGAGGAGTTTTACCTTTGGGCCGGAACTGCCAGGACGAACAGCCCAGTAGCCTATTATTAGCTATAGCTATGGATAAAAACATATACCAAAGAGAATACTCTGCAAAATAGTGCTAGCGGCTCAGCATTTTTTGCTCTGAAAAATCAATTGAACAATTGCCTTTCGGACTGATGACCAGATAATCAATAAGTTTATGTACACACAGTAATTGTTTAGCTTATTATTCCAGACACACGAAATGATGAATTGTATTCACCAAACGATGGCAGCGCGAGTGTGCGCCCCAGCCACTAGTTCAGATCAATATGACACGTGCGTCAGCATGTCGCTAGCTTCGGACTGAGTGGCATTCATGGGCCAATAGCCTATTCATTTTTCATGCAGTATAGACATGTCCTCCCAATTTAATGAAATAGCCTCATATGTTAAATTTTTTAACGAAAAATTAAATAATGCATGGTTAAACATGAGAACATTCTAATTAGTGAAATGTGATATTGCCATGGATTTGAAGTTCTTGATTTCAATTATGATAAACCGATGTAAAAGTGTCATTTGAGTCTAGCGGTCGGGGGCTCCTATACAAGTTGTTGAAGCTAGTTAAGCATTGTGGCTTTAAATCCTATTAAGCCCAAACAAGATATACAAATTCAACATTTTCTTAAAAACTGATCAAATTTAGAAACACTAGATTCAACATTTTTCAAAAATGCATATCAACATTTTCAAAAAAATTACTAATTTCAACATGTTTCACAATATATTTCAACATTTTAGAAAATGCAATCAACATTTATCAAAACATATATCAACATTTTGAAAAAAGAATCCCTCACCTCTACTCCGGCCTTTTTCTCCAACATTTCATTACTGAAGGCGTAAAGTTAGGTCAACCTACTATTTGGAATGCATAACTTTTCCAAAAAAAAAAGGTATTTATTTTTATTTACAAAAGGCTGTAAAGTTAGGGCATATTTGGAGCACAAATTTTTTCAAGAACTACATCTATATTCTACTGGAACCCAATCACACATGTGTTACTGCCGCGCCGTGAGGCACAACGAGGCCTCAAGTCAAGGATTATGCCCACATACTGCAAACATAGGCCGCCATTGCTCCATAGAACTGTAACCTAGGTGGTATTCATGCGTGCTGCCATTCGTGCGGCATCTCAATCTATCGCATGTCTTGGCGCACTCATCAATAGAGACGTCCCTGCTTTAATTTTAAACTTGGAAACATACTTAAACCATTTGAACTGACAAATCGATGCACATATACTCATTTCTTTTCTCAAATAATGTGATCTTCAGTTACCTCATGTTCATATGTTTCGTTTGTATTTAGTATTGCAGTCACTATACAAGTATACAACTGGTCATTTGTGCCGCAGCATGTAGACAAACTTCCCTTTATTCAAGAGTTACATTACAAATGCAAAGTAAAGTACATTCCCTTGGTACAATGCAAAGAAATTACAATTTAAGATATGGAATTAAAAGTTCAGAATATGCAAAGATAATATTAGCAAATGATTCGAAGGGTCACCAAGTAGCTAGCTCTCCCCGGCTGCCCACTTCTCTACCACCTCAGCTAGTGCAGCCGTGGCAGCACCACCCTCTCTTAAGCCCTCTAGTGCGTCCTTCTGAAGCTTGGCCACCATGGTTCGCACCGCAGCACCCTTCCCTTCCCCCGCCATCAGCTCCTTCACTACCCCGGCGATCATCTCCTTGCTCTTCGGCTGAGGCAACCGTATCGCGGCTCCAATCCCCTCAGATAGCATCACTGCATTCTGATGTTGCTCAGCAAATAGAGGCCATGCCACCATCGGCACTCCATGGACAAGGCTCTCCAAGGTGGAGTTCCACCCACAGTGTGTTAGGAAGCCTCCTGTGGCCTCGTGGGTCAGCACGTCTACCTGTGGGGCCCATGATGAGACCAGGAACCCAACATCTTTGGTCCTTTCAATGAACCCTTCCGGCAGGAACACGAAAGGGTCCTTCTTGCTCTCGGCATCATAGTAGTTGTCGCTCACTGCCCCCTCGTCGCTTGGGCTCCGCACGACCCACAGGAATCGCTGCCCACTGAGCTCTAGCCCGAGCGCGAGCTCACGCATATGCTCTGTAGGCAGCGCACCACCTGAGCCGAACGAGACGAAGATCACTGATCTGGCCGGCTGTCGGTCCAGCCAATCGAGGCATGACGCACGCGACAAGGATGGCGGCGCCGTGTTCACGCCACCGGTGGATTTGCTCTCTGTCAGTATCAGCGGGCCGATATTGTAGACTGGGGGGCGGCCTGGCTTCTGTTGGCGGAGCACTGCGGCGACCTCCGGCTCGACGGCGTCGAAGGAATTGACAAGGATGGCATCAGCTTCAGTGAAGCGTGAAGCATGGTGGACCATCCACCTGTAGGAAGGGTTGGACTTGTCCTGCAGCGGTGAGAGAAGGTCCATCCCAGGAATGGGGGCGCAGCCAGGCAGCTGCAGTGGCTCAGCAAGGTCCCGGAACTCGCCGGGGACTGAGACGTCGAGCTCAGGTAGGTGAAGGAGCAGGGTGAGCAGATGGAGGTTGGTGGGGATGAACAGGTACCTCCTCTCAACGCCAGCGTTGGACGCGGCATCGAAGGAGTCAACGCCGAAGAAGTCGCTGATGAAGGCGACGAGACGGTTGGTCTCCTTCAGTTTGGTGAGAATCTCCGTGAGGGCAGGGACGGAGCGGGCACACTCCTCGGACATGAGCGTCTCGATGGCCATGCCGTGCGGCAGATGGGAGAGATCAACGGGGGGCAGGTGGAGTGAGGTGACAGAAGGCGGGAGGGAGGCTAGGAAGGCGCGCTGCGTAGCGGATGCTGTGGAGGCGAAGGCGATCAGCGTGGTCGTAACACCATGCCGGGAAGCCAGGCGCTTCGCCAGCTCCGCGAGAGGGATGAGGTGCCCCATCCCCGGGGTCGCCAGCATCACAACATGTTGGAGGCGCGCCGCAGAGCCGTTGGGTGCACCATTGTTCATGGCCATCATGTTTTTTGGGGTCGGTTTTGGTTTTCTTTCTCAGTGGTGTTGCGTTTTGGTCTGAGCTGAGAACGTAAACGAGGTTGTGTGGCTGAGTGGGCGATGTTGTGTTGGCGAGTGCACTCGTGTCCGATTTTATAAGCAGAGGCAGCCGATGCCATGATTAGAAAACGTTGAGCTGTTGGCCTGCGAAGCAATCAAGAAAGAGGGGGTGGCTGCTATTGTACCTTTTTTTAGAAAATGGAAATGGCTGCTTTTGTGTATGCTACCCACGAAACAACATATTGTTAACAAATAAATATATTTTTTCTTTGATATAGGTATGTGCAGATAGTACGTAGGTTCCTTTCTAATGACATCATAGGTTCCTTCTCATCACTTTCCTACACTGTATTCGACAGAACTTAGGAATTTGTTGAACAGTCATTAGGTGTCTAGGTGTTCCCAGCTTGGTCCTCTCCAAGGCTGCGTGGCGTTTTATGCTGAAGCCTCGCCGCATAATATATGGAGCCGCGCCACTATATAAATCTACATATAACCAAGGAAATTATTATATAGCGGTTCCTCTTTGTAGTGAACCACCCAAAGTCTGGCACATTAGTGTCCGCTTCTGATTAGTTTATTATGGCCTTTTGAAAATGCGTAGTTACATTAGTTTTGTTCTGGCAGTAGCTGATATATTGTTTAGTGCGAAAATGTACCTCAAAATGCAACATGCGAATCAATCACCACACGGTTTGGAATGTTCTTCGATGAGACTGGATCGAGTTATTAGATTAAGAGACCCCTAAGGTTATGAAGTATGTCTACTTCAATCTCAATGAAACTTGCAACCTTGTTGCAATACTAGTAACTACAAAAGGATAGTCTAGGAAGGCAGTAGGAAGACTAATTTTTAAATGAATAAGTGCGCAAACGTAAATGCTGCCAGTAAAGAGATGAGCAAGAGAATACAAACACAGCATATAGAATTTTTTTCATGAAGTATTGATGGAATGAAATTCCATCCCCTAATCTAGCTTGAAGCACCGACAAAGGGTTAAGACTCTTTAACTGCATGCCCAAACACACTGAGATGGATCTCAAGCCAGTTGAGCAGCCTTCACATAAAGATGGGTCTATGGACTTACATACATCTTCCGTAAGATGTAACTTGATCCATAAAGGTGTTGGCGCAAAATTAGGACCAACACACTAATGAACTCAAACGTGCAGCATGCGGAAGGGGTTCTTTGCAGCACCTCCACACAAGCCGGTCAGACCAATTATGCAGACCAGTTTCGCCGGCGAGCCCAGCAAAGAAGTCAACGAACGCTCGCCCGGGAGGAACCCCGTCAGGGCAGGTGCACGTAGGGTTGTTCTAGGATCGGTAGGCCACATAGAACGCCCTCAATCGATGTAGAGATAAAAGAGGAATAACAAATAGTAGATTGGAAAAGCTAGGGCAAAGGGAAAAGATAAAAGATGTATTTTTGATTGATTGGATGTCCTCAATCAGCAGTGACCCTTTATATTTATAGGGAGGGGAGTTCTTGCCCCTAATGAAGTCGAAACTCTTACAAACCTCGGGCAAAAATACAACTCCTACTTAGACTCTACAAACCCAAACTGATCTGACCGTCCAAACCGGTCTGACCTATCTCCTCGGGTGCAGATCTTTTTGAGATCGTAACTCTCTCATCCAAATCAGATGTTCTATATATGAATTTTGATCTACTCGATGAGAGCTACACAATGGTGAAGTCCAATTTACATTTGGTGGACTTTGTCCATACCAATCTGACCAGTTGGGAGACCGATCTGGACCAGTCTGACCAGGTCTGCCAATTTTGGTCGTCAACACATGCCCCCTTGCTTTTTTATCTCCTGGACCAAAATTACCTAAGGACGATGATGAACAATGCATCGGCCATATATTTTTTCTCTAAGGGCGATAACACCTTATCGACCATAAGACTTGCTTTTAATTCAAGGAACAACTAGTTTTGGCCTCCATACATGCTTAGTAGCTGCTGACCTCGCCAGCATCACCTCTGCATGTTGCTCCACCGATCCTTGCTTCCGTAGTCATTGTAATCTTCTCTTTTGATTACGAGATAAACCTGAGGGACACCACCTTGGCTGTGGGGATTTTGAATTTTCCTTGCTGTCTTTCTCACCTACTTTACGGCCAACAGATGGACTTCTGTCCAGATCATTGCTAGTAACAATCGGTCTTTGCATTGAACCGTAATTTGGATATGTAGAAGGGTATTGAATGATATATGGTTGCATATGTAAACTACCATAATCCAAAGGTGAATAATACCAAGACCATGGTGTAGTCAGTCCAACATATGAATAAGGTCCAGCAACATAATTAACTTGAGGTTCATAAAAGTATGGTTGTTCCTTATGTTTAGGTGAAAAATTCAACCTTCTACCTTTATTTGGCTGACTTCCTTGTTTCTGGTTAGTTCCTCCCTTCTTGTACTTGGCCAAAAGTTCCTCGAAGGTTGACTTCACCTTGTTCTTCAACTTGGAGTCAGCCCCACTACTCCTGGATGAACCGGTCAGACCGGTTCTGAGACAGGTCAGTGTAGCACCGACATTCTTGCTTTTGTCTTGCCTCCGAGCGTTGAAGTCTTCAATGTTCTTTGAGGGGCCTTCTGCAATAGCCAATGTTTTTCCGCACCAATGATTACATTTTCCCCTTTAGCCTTTTCAGCTTTATGTGGCTGAATTAACACTTTAGGATTTTGTACTTCAATGGTGTTCATGAAGGCATTTACAGGAAAAGGATTCTCATGAACCTACATTACATGAATCTTTAATTATCCTTCATTGATGGCTGACTGTATTTATCTACGAAAAACATTACAATCACTTGTTGCATGAGAATGAGAATTGTGCCATTTGCAATAGGCATGCCGTTTTAAATCTTCAATTGATGGTATGGCATGAGACAATCTGATTTTTCGAATTTTTAACAACTTGCCAAAGATCCTATCGCACTTGGCTGTATAAAAAGTGAATTTAACATCCTCTTGCCGATTTTTATTGACCGGCTTGAGAGAAGCACAAGTACTAGATTTATCTTTAGTAGACCAAACAAATTCAGCAGCATAAACATCTTTGCCTTTATCGTCCATGTTGCAAGATTCACAATTAAGTGCATAAACAGGACAACTAGACTTTTCATTGGATTTTTCTAAATTCCTAGATCCTTTAAGTTAGTTTTCATTAGCTAGAGCTTTTTGCAATAACCGACTACCATTTAGGAATTCTTGACCATCTAGCTTCTTTATATGAATATCAAGCAAACTAGCATAAGCAAGATTAGCTAGATCCCTATCAGAAATTGTCAAACTATAGTGTTGGTTTCTAGTGTCTGTAAATCTTCTAATATACTCAAAAAATAGATTCATTGGCTTTTTGCTTAAGCGATGTAAGGTGTGACAATTTTAATTCAGTTTCACCAGTAAAGAAATAATCATGAAATTTATTCTCTATATCAGCAAAGGTGTGAACTGAATTGGGTGGCAAAGAAATAAACCAAGTAAATGCAGCACCTGATAGAGATAAAGGAAACAATTTCATCTTACAAATATCATTAGAACTAGCTTCACCACATTGTATAATAAATTGACCCATATGCTCTAATGTACTTCTACCATCATCACCATAGAATTTAACAAACTCTAGTATTTTAAATCCTGGTGGGTATGAGATATACTCATAACTATCAGCATACGGTCTTTGGTATGACCGATTCTTGACTTCAGGCTCCGTAACAAAACTTTGTCTAAACAACTCAGGCTTCTCTTCTCTAAATCCTTCCATCCCATAAGTGGCTTTAGGATTACTAGCCGATGCAGGACATTGTGCTCGAGTTAAAGTAGGCTGTGGTGTGGTATATGTTGGTGCTTGGTTTCGCAATGTGTTAGAAACATGTTACAATGAACTATTAGCATTATACAAAGGAACATATGCACCTATTGGGAGCTCGCTACACACAACTGTATGTGGCATCATAGCATTAGTAGCAGCCATTGCACTCCCCCCACCAGCCAAATTACCAATGGTAGTCCAGCTATCTATGTGGTTTATTGGTGATGCACCAATAGGAATTTTAGGTATATGCAAATCTGATGGATTCTCAAGTGCACTATCTTTAACATTTTCGGTATTAGAATTAGTTCCATTAAAATCATTACCAAAAAATTATTTATCAAATTTGGCCTCTACTCGCTCTAAACGAGAATTAACCATAGATTCAAATTTTTGACTCATGGTAGCAAATTTGTTATTAAAAGTAGCACTAACAGCTCCATCAATAAGATTAGCAACTTCTGAATTAGCTTCAAGTGGTTTACTCACATCGGGTGTTATTTTTTATCCTTGATCAAGGAGAGAAGGAAACTGAAACTCTTTAATCTGCACCACTCCTTGTTGACGAGTCTTCTGAAAATCTGACATGAATTCTTTTCACTCAGCTTCCCTTCGATCTTTCTAAACTTCCTCGAAGGCTTGGCACTTGTCATTCGGAACATCTCCGTTGGTCATGTCCATGATGTTCTTAGGGTCGATTTCCACAGTAGCTCCTTTATTATTAGCTATAGCAACTGACAAATTCTTCTTCTTCCTTAGTGGAGTCACCAAAATGTGTTGGTGCAAATTTAGGGCCAACAGACGAACGCACTCGAACATGCAGTGTGTGGAAGGGGCTCCTTGCAGCACCTCCACACAGGCTGGTCAGACCTATTATGCAGCCGGTCAGACCGGTTTCACCGGTGAGCCCAACGAAGAAGCAAATCACAAGTTGTCGTTCAAGTACTTTGGATCCTATCCAATAGTGGCTAAAATTGGATCAGTGGCCTACAAGTTGCAGTTACCAGAAACCACATCCATTCACCCTGTGTTTCATGTATCCTTACTGAAGCAGGAAATGTTCTAATCATTAGGTGAGTGCTAAATTACCAATTCTCACTGATGCTTTCCAATTCCCAGTCAATGTGTTGCAGAGGAGAATTGGCCACCAAGGTAACTGGGAAGTAGCTTAAGTGTTGATCCAGTGGTCTTCTTGGCCACCATCTCTACCTACATGGGAGGATGAAGAAGTTTTGAGACAAAGATTTCCTGTAGCGCTGGCTTGGGGACAAGCCATTTTCGAAGATGGGAGGGATGTAATGTACCAGGAGAAGGCGTCTTCAGCGAAGGTGTGTCCTGAGGAAGAAGACGTCATGGCGCAAGAACTGCAAGTTGTCCACTTGAAGCCCAGGAAGCAACGGCCCAACTCAAAGTACTCCGGCCCATATTGGACTCGCTGAATCACTGAAGTAGGCGAGGCCGCTCAGGGTATAACCCTACTGTTCATCATTTGAAAATATCAAGTTGTAAGAGAATAGAACTTGGCCGGCTTGCCGGAGAATTTGGCGTTGCTCATCATTTGAATCGAATCGATGACTTGTTCGTGAAATCCCAGTCCACCAAACTAATACCGTAACACCGGCATCCGCATCATCCTCGGCGCCCCCAACAACGTACTGTCTAACCTCGCCGGAAGCAAAGTCGCCGCCGCCTCCTGGGTCCGCAACAACATCTAGGCCTACCCATCCGTCTCCTTCCGCTACGTCTCCCTCAGCAACAAGGTGGCGGGCGAAGTGGCGCAGAACCTTCTTGCACCGGCCATGGAGAATGTCCACTCCGCTCTCACCGCCGCCAGGCTGGGCCACATAAAGGTGACCACTTCGGTGTTGCAAGCCATCCTGGGCTTGTTCAGCCCACCCTCCGATCTGCCACCAAGTTCACCTGGGAGGTGCAGGGGTTCATGGGCCCTATCCTGCGGTTCCTGGAGCGCACGGGAGCTCCGTTCCTGGCCAACATCTACCCTTACTTCCCCTACACCTACAATGCTGGCGCCATGGACATTTGCTAGGTGTATGGGTACCAGAACCTCATCAACACGACCGTTGATGCCTTCTACATGGCAATGGCAAAGCATGGCGGCTCCGGTGTGCCTGTGGTGGTGTCGAAGAGTGGGTGGCCGTTTGTGGGCGACGTGGCAGCGACACTGGCGAATGACAGGATCTACAACCAGAACCTAATCCACCGTGTTTGACGAGGCACGCCACGACACCTGAGAGCTATTGAGATGTACCTCTTCTTCATTTTCAACGAGAACCAGAAGGACAGTGGCGTGGAGCAGAACTGGGGGCTATACTACCACTGGTAGAGAAATGACCTTCCATCTAGCTACAAAAAGTCTTAGTTGTTTTTGCACCCGGGACTAAAGGTGATCCTCAATAAAAAGCTCTTCTGTGGAGACACCTTTAGTCCCGGTTGTAACAGAACTGGGAGCTACAATACCACTAATAGAGAAATGACCTTCCATCCAGCTAAAAAAAGTCTCAGTTGTTTTTGCACCTGGGACTAAAGGTGATCCTCAATAAAAAGCTCGTCCGTGGAGACACCTTTAGTTACCAACCGGGACTAAAGGATCCCCCACGAGTTACTACAGAAGGATTGCATCTCCCACTCAATTAGATATCCTGTGTAGGTGAGATGATAAGGAAACTACGCATGAGGCTTGAGGTCGTGGGTTTGATTCCCACACACCGCGCACGCACATATTTCGTGACTTGTAACTTGCGACGTGCGTGTGGGGGGGGGGCCTTCCGGGAATTTGTAATATTTTTTTGGTGCCAAACCCTTTAGTCCCGGGTGACTAAAGGTCGGGACCTTGCCTTTAGTCCCGAATGATCAATCCCGATTGATTTTTTTAGAGATTTGAGGCTTACTAAGTGGGACTAATGCTTATATTTACACTAGTCTACGTACCCAAACATGAATCACGTCTACCCATCAGCTTAAACTATAATTGAACCTGCCAGCTGGTTAATTACCTCCGGGCACATACCGTACGAACGTACGCCGTTAAATTTTGTGCCCATCCAACCAACCATAGCTTGGATTACTGTAAGTTCATGCATGTGATGAAATGAATTTATTCACTTGGGTTACGACACATGTAAACACAAATATTGAGCTTTGCAGGAGGAGTGTTCCTTTTTTTCGTCGAATTTTTGCTAAACCCTCTTTTCTTCATTTGCATATCTCCATCTCAATAATGAAATGTCCTTAAGTATTTTTGACCTAATACTATAATACAAAAGATGCAACTGACATGATATAGAAAAGATGGCTAGTTGTCACTCATCTAAACAAAACACTATTAAAGAAACGTTCTATGCCGGCCCATTCGTACCAATCTGTTAAAAAATGGCATGGATCAGTCATCTGTACCGACTTGTTATAGAGCCGCATGGGCAAATAATTACCCGTGCTGTCTCTTAATTAGAGCAGGCACGGTCGCACGGATACCTCAGTATAATCCCACGCGCAACTCTAACTTAGATCTGAAACATGTAGTATATTTGTTGTGGTAGAAAACCATCTCCCGAAATGCGGAGCCAACAAGCGAAAAGTATAGATTCGAGTGACAAGAAATGACTTCGAGAAAGAGGTGATGCCCTTTCCCGTTGTCCAGAACATGTCCCATTTCTATTCATTACGCCACTATTTACAAGACGAGCATTTTACACTTTACACTCATTAACCCCAACGACTACATCCAAAAAATATAATTAACATTGTCATACTCTCATTCACACTTTAGGGTTTAGGGTTTAGGGTTTAGGGTTTAGGGTCTTGTGACTTTGCTTCTCGGCATAAGCCACATGGACCTTCCTCCTTTGCCTCACGGACTTCGCCCCGCCAAGCCATTCCTGCGAGCCAAAACAGACTAAGCCCGAAGTTAAAATCTGAGGCCGCGATCGAAGTTCAAAGCCCCAACAATATTATCCGTTTCGGCACATGTAAGAGGCAGTTCCGATAATTGCCACCTTTATTTGCAATTTTGCTTTCAGGTGTTATCTGAAAAGTCGTAACATTTGCGTATGGTTTCAACGTAGACAATCTTTGCATGAAAATTGTAAGTTTGGACAAGATCTACAACTTATATTTGAATGGTCCATTGGTACCGGTGTGGCGATGTGCTTTTGGTCAGCACAGATGAGCCGACATGTATGAGGCATTCTCAAAGTCCACGGTCAATTTTCCAATAGGACCATTATTCATGTATAGGTCTTTCCACAACCTTATGTTGGACCCATCCAGGTAATTATACAGAAACATCTTCTATGCACGGATGATAATTGATATAGAGACAAAACAATAAAAGAATAAATTGAATAAGATTTCAAAACGAACAAATGAATAGAAGCAGTTGAGGCTGGATACGGACACATGATAGAGATGTGACTAGCTCTATATGTGCTAACCCAAGTATAGCTGTGAGGAGCAGGACGATTACGTCGTCAAAAAAGATAATCCATCAAATGTTACTCCGCCTCGGTGGTTAGCCAGAGGAGCTCCTCCAAGAACTCAACGCCGAGGTCCTCGAGCTCCAGCACATCGCAGTGGCGGGGCGCAGGCGCCACCGGCAGCGAGACCACCGTAGCCACTATGGACACGCTGGATGCAGCGGCACTTTGTGGCGCAAACTGCTGCTGCCGAATGCGATTCTTGCTGGTGCGCTTCATCCTGCGCGTCGTGCGCTTGGAGTGACGGGTCCTCAGCGCGAGGACAGCGGATGCTCCTATTGACATAAAATCTGAACCTCAAGATTCTGCGTTGAACAACACGGAGGATCTGAGAGATTCCATACTTGCAGGTTTCAAATCAGTTCGCAAGCGGTGCAATGCATGCCAGTCAATTTGACTTGAAAATTGACAAGGTAAATAATTCTTGAGCCGATCGGAAGCGAAGCCTTTCGAACTCATGGGTAGGCGTTCTTAGAATAAACACCACAGCAGACAGATATTCAATATAATCATGCGGAGTAAATAAATAAAATATTAATGGCATGTGCCATCGGCTATGTCAGCCGACGGGCTAAAATAAAGCATGGTAACACAACAGCCATGAAAGGAGCCCTTGCTAACCATGCACACACCAAATAGATTAACAGATTTAATCAATATCTTGATAAGTGTAATTGAACTTAGACAAGGTAACACGAATGAGAGGGCATTGACATCAATCTATTAACCTAAAAGATTAGAACATAGCAAACAAGAACCTCTTGCCTACCGCTCAAGAGCTAATTAAACTAATAGAATCCAAATCAATGTCATGACCGTGTCATTGAACTTAGATAAGGTAATACGATGAGAGGGCATTAACTTCGGCCTACTAACTTGCAGCAGCAAAACCTCGTATGCACCCCTATCGACTCAATAACATCACCATGCTTCTGAGAGAAAGACTCGACTGAAGCATCGGCTTTTTATAGTGACATGCTGACGGTTACCAATACGAGGGATAAGGAGGGACAAGGGTAAAGATTTATTGGACCTAGCATATATAAAGCAATAAAAGTATGCAAGATCTTCCAGCCAATACAATCTGCTCTGAACATTTAGACAGGCAAGGAAGCCGATGAAGATAGCCTAATCAGATCTAAGTCGTTCGATAACTAGAGCGCTTGATAAAACTAAGAGATTGATAAGATACAACCTAATAAAAACAAACAACTCGATGACTATGAGAAATTGTTGAAGACAAGCAGAATATTGGAGAAAGTCTACAAAGTTCTAGCTGCAGTCTAAGATAACTTGATACTAGCCACACAACCAAATATCAGAATATAGAACTTAACTTAGAAAGTTCTGATAGAGGTCGTAATGATTGGGTGACGGTACTTACAAGCTCGCATAAGATCGAAGGCAATGCAGCCGTGCGCGTAGGAAGGAACTCATCAAATCTACTCTACTCCTACACCTAAAGTTTTGGCGGCGTGGCATCGAAGTTTGTATTGATTGATTGATGATTATTGATTACAAGGCTCATGGGCTTATATTTATACCCTAGAGCATGCTAAAATACTAGTTGAATATGACATGAACTATTACAATTATTTCTAAAAACTACTAAAGATAAATCTTCACGCTTTTCCTTATTTGGTGGAGTTGATTTCGCTTCGGACTGGGTCCATCTGGTCTTCTATCGGCTTCGAGAACCCTAGTCAACTGCTGTTAGCCTTAGTCAACGCAACTTCATCAGCAAACCTTTTCTCTCTCCTTCATCAGCTGTCACAATCTTATCCACAGTGGTTGACTCTGGTCAAAAACCAGTGTCAACACATGCCCCCCAATTTTGGAATATATCATTATGTTCCAAAATTCCCTTATCTTGTCACAGGTTCTGAGCCGATATCTTTCCAAAACTGAAAAGAGTCATTGCCGCTATTATCATTCCCCCTTCCAGATTTTATGATAGCATTCCCCATTTTTTCAGGATTCACCCTGTAAACATCATTATATAACCGCTCTAGTACCTTTCTTCTTCTTCACCAAACCGACAAAAATTTTTCACCACCGCAGCCAAAAAATTGAATCTTTTCCTTCACGCACCCGGCGACTACCTCATTGCTTCATCACCGTCAAGCTCTAGTCATCAGGACACACCAAATCAACAATGGCGACTGTCCCTTCCATTCCACGGGTACCATGTGTTTACTATTCAATTTTCCCTTTCCTAGATCCGATCTAGTTACTGAACCCCCGCTTTGGCTTGATCCTAGGCCCCCTTGTAGGAACTTAGGAACAATTTCCTGATCCCCATAGCCAATACTCAAACCAGTTACTTCCTAGGGCCTATGGGGAATGAGAATTCAATAGACTTTATAAAGGCCAAAACTCTGAGGTCCCCTTCAAGCATGCTACAATGAACCTGTCAGATTGGAAAACCACCTTCTGCTCATGGCCAAATATCTCCAAGCTTGCTTGATGTTTTTATGCTGACAGGCCTCGATGTTTATACCCTAATTGACCCTTTCATTCTAAGGACTAAACCCTCCTATAGAGTCAAATCAAAGAACATGAATGAATGGTCTACGTATATTGCTTCTTACAATAAGGCTCTGGCTTACTCATTGACGAAGAGCATGCCCTTTTCCTTAACATGTGGCTGGAAAAATTTGTCTTTTGTGGATCCACTGCAGGCCCTACAACGAACATGCTAGTCTTTGCTAAGCACTTATCTCAGGATAACAAACTCCTCCTTGGAAAATTTCTGCTCAGATCTATATACCGTTTGCTTCATCAGACATCGACCAAATTGTGGGCTGGTGAAGCTATTAGTGCCGGCGGCCCATGGTGGTTCATTCAACTCTGGCTTACCACTTATATGGCTAGGGGCCAAGGAATAAACCTTTCTTCCTACACATTCCCTAATAATTTTGCTGAAGGAGAAGAAGAATCCCGATCCGATGTGATTCTTACGGAGAAGCATCATCAAGTGTTACAGGTTGTTCTCTATCGGCACTAGTGAAATCCCAATTATTCAGACTCTTCTATTAGGGCTTTAAGGAAGATGACATAACATGGAGTGCATATGAACTTACTAACAAATTGAACCATGCTTTTCTAAAAATCGACCCATCGGAGCCACTCATATTGGCTTCCAAAGCATCTGTAGCCCCTTGCATCCTTTGAACTGGCTTTGCCAATGGCCAATCTCATAAGCCCTCCTATGAGTTCTATCATCCTTCAGTGTTTGCCTGTCAGATGGGATTTGGTCAAGTCCCAATCGGCCTATTTTTTATTAACAAAATAAAGGCAAGAGATATGATCACCACCAGCTTAGAATACGAGGGCTTAACTGCCTTGACTTCACCAATGCCTTCATTGACTTGCCAAATTGGACTAGTACTGACGTATCATCTGAATCCTTTGACCGATGGTGGAATGAATGGAAGAGCCATCCGATGAACCGGGCAGTTGCATATTACTGCTAAAGACTTTGCCATGATTATGCACCATCTGATGGAGGTAATTTCTTCACTTATTATTTCATTCCCCTTCTTTTCCTTCAACTTGTCATAATATTTCATATTTACCTCAGGAAATCAAAGCTGATGCCCCTCTCATGAACCTGAGAGGCAAGCCGATTGCTTATAGCCCTCCTACTTCAAAACCAATTCTGGGAGCCGATGCCCCCCAAGTTTGTGATTTTCCCAAGGCTCCAGTAGCACGCAAGCGCAAGCCATCATCCAAGCTACTGAGCAAGAAGAAGAAGAAGAAGAAGAAGAAGAAGGCAACTAATTCACCGGTTGGATCTCCATCACCTTCAGAGGTATGTTTGATCATTTTACCCTTGTTCATCCATCTCTTCTAGAATTAATGATCCGAATATGATCGGCTGCAGCAAGCAAATTCCCCACTTCCTATGAATTTCTCCTTGTTTTGCACTAATGATTTCTTTCAATTAGTTATTAATGGGATCATCGGCATTAGTATTGGCATTAGCATCAGCATCGGCTCTTCCATTGAACATAGAAATTCCAGAAAACCATCCTATGCCGAGCCGACAGGAGTCCCCAAAAGAAACCAATTTGGTAATATCTTTGTATATGCAACTAATACTTATGTGTTTGAAACATATTCTAATCCATCCCCACTTGCAGGATGAACCACAGGCTGAAGAAAGGATTACTCAGCTAGAAACATCTCCATCGGCTCTGCAATCCCCAAGAATCATAGCCAAAGAGGAAGGCCTTGAATGCGGCATTCAACAAAAAGAAATCTTTGTTCAGGTATGTAAATTATCTGCACCTGTTGAAACATTTGACTGTTGACCTAATCAAATTTCTCCACAAGTTGCCAATTCATCAATGTCAAACCTTTTCTCGTTCAGCATAGAAGAATTTGCAAATGAGGAGGACACTAGCTCAAGCCATTCGGTGTAGAACCATCCAAACATCAAGGACAGCTATCGGTTATTCTACAATTGCTCCATCAGGATACATCTGTCTTGCTAGAAAATGCCGAGCCGATCTAGAAGCTATTCAGGCAAATCAGGACTCATCTGACTGATGACTTAATGACGTTATTGACTCCTGCAGTCTTCATTGAGTCACATTACTTAGTTCAAGAAGCCAAGAAGCGCTATTGAAAAGGTCCTATAAAGAACAATAAATCCTACCTTAATCCTATCCTTAACTTGTGCATAATTATTTCTACCTTTTGAAAGTGACCCTTCAATGTCATCTTTACTTTTCTTGACCTGACGCAATGAATCATCATTACCACTCTAGGCCAGGCCAAACCTCACGAGAACACTATTACCCTGCCATTGTGTCTCACAAGGCCCCTGTGTTGTCTTGGCCGTATACCTGGCAGTCTCACTATAAATAGGCCACCAACGCTAGCTCTTTTCATCACCAAGAGCCATGGCTCAAAGAGTAGGACTTGTAGGCTGAAAACTCATAATATTTGAAGCTCACAGAAGATCCATGACCACCAGATGCTAGAAGAATTCTTGTAAAATAGTCTAGGATGCTCCATCCCTTTGTAGTCTCTTTTGTGAAGTTAGGAGGTCATGATGCAAGAAAAATCCTCGTGACATACCTCCATTACCATCTCCAACGAGCTTCTCGAAGATGCCAGAATAGAAGGACTTCACCCCGCATCAAACTTTCTCTTCCTCTTGTATTTTCTTTTATTTTTGTTCTAAAGGCGATATCAAAAGATATCAGCTATCTTAGAGACGACAAACACAAGCATCGGCTTTTGTAATCCATCAGTATGAAAAAGTTTGCATGACAAAGCTTATTGATGCTTAACTTTTATCAGCAATACTCTTTCTTTCAATGAAAACATATTTATTTATATTTTTTGCGCTAAAGGTGATATCAATAGATATCAGCTATCTAAGATGATGAGTTACTCATCAGCTTTTACATACTGTCGGCTCTGACTCTATGAATATTATAATTTAACAAGTCAGCCAACAGATACATTTTTATCTACGCTTCCTCATCATCTACTTGACCCATTTAGAATAAGAAATTTGCTACATCCATGAATTCATCTTCTTCTCAGACTTTCCCAAACAAGCAACACACCTTATCAGACTCCCAGAAAAGAACATCGGCTGCAGCGATGATAGCAGTTTCATCAGCCAGCACGATTTCCACCATATCTCCATCCCGTTGAATTAGCAGTTGATGCATTGTGGATGGAATACAGCAATTTGCATGAATCCAATCTCAACCGAGAAGAATATTGTATGAACCTTACCATCAATGACGAAAAAGGTCGTAAGCAAGGTTTTGCTACCAATCATCAATTCGATGTTCAGAACTCCTTTTGCTTCTGATATTTTCCCCTCAAAGTCTTTTAGGACCATTTTAGCTTTAACCAAATCTTCTAGAGTCTTCCCAACCTTGCGGTAAGTAGCGTATGGCATAATGTTGACACTAGCACCACAATCAACTAGCATCTTGGCCATCGACCGGCCATCAGCATGTCCCTTCATGTATAAAGGCTTCAAGTGTCAATGCTTTTCCATCTTTGGTTTCTCAAATACAGCTTGCTGAGCCGGTAGGACCAACTGAGCAACCTCCTCTTGATCGCTATGGTTGATCCCAAATTCAGCAAGCAAAATAAAAGCCATATTAATTTCAGTCGATACCTCTTTGCCTTTGTCGGATTGCTTGACGCGCCACTCCTAGTGTTTTTCCTTGTAGTGCAAATGTTGAACCCTTCTTCTCTGAGTTTTGGTCAAGCCTTCTGGACACCAACATTCTCAAGGAATCAACTTCTCTTGTTATTCGTTATGCTCTTCCTTGGATTCATCAATAACCACAGATCTGCGCCTTGGAGGATAACTCAACCTATCATGCATAGACTACACTTCCTTCTCTTCATAGGATCCCTCAACTTTCTAATGGTGCCTTGAGGACTGAAAATCCAAATGTTCATGCACCGATCAGCATTGTCTCTTAGAATCATGATATTCTTGGGCAATTAACAACCGATGGCAACCTTAGCTTATCATTCCAATAGTACTGGAAGAAAGGACTGTTCCAATGTGACTCGAACTTGCTTCTATTGTCCTCCTCCCTATCTTCATGGGCCTCCCATCTACACTGGTATTTGTTGATCAGCATCTTGGAAGTCACCTTAGGCTTTATAGCAAACTGGCTAGTTTCAGCTTCCTCGACTTGTTGAGCCTAGCTTACTTTCTCTTCGAACTCCGTAGCTCACCCTTTTGTCTACTGCACCAGATTCCTTTGCCCTCCTTGATGTGACCAGGATTGACTGGAGTCTTGATTCATGTTTCTTATCAACCGACATAGGCTCCACCATGTTAACGGCTAGGAATGGATGCTTGTCAACCTTCATCGGCTTCTTTGAGTCATCAACTTTAAGCCTTCCTTGCTCTATAGCCGTTTGAATCTGTTGACGGAAAGTCTTGCAGTCATTAGTATGATGTGTAACAGAGTTGTTCAACTTGCAATACTTCCTCTTTTTGAGCTTGTCAGCCGACAGTATCTTGTGACCTGGAGGCAACTTAATTTGTCCTTCTTGTAGCCGCAGATCAAAGATCTTGTTAGCTTTGGTGATATCAAAGTCATATATTTCTATGTTGGTTTTGATTCATTGGCACACAATTGGCTTCTTGCTCTTAACCCACTCTGCAACACTAACTTCTCCATCCACACCAGAGTCTTCATCAGAGGAATCATATGCATTGAAACTGGAGACCCCCCCATAGTTATTCCTAACTCTGGAATTGGCTCTCATGAACCGAAACCTTGTGCACCAGTGTGCTAGACTACATAAATTCATAGGAGCAAACTTTTCCTTAGTAGAGTCTAGCAACCCTTGATAAGCCAATTCCACTAGTTGTCCATTAGTTAAGTACATGTTATAGTACTTGTTGCACATTTCTCTAAACCTTTGGACAAACGCAGCCACTAGCTTTCCATTTCTCTACTTCATCATTATGAGATCCGTCAGCTTCATCTCTTAAGCCTCCACATAGTAATTCTTATGAAACAACATCTCCAAATCTTTCCAACTACTAATGGAATTGGGTGCCAATGTTGAAAACCATGAAAAGGCAGGACCCATCAATGATAACGGAAACATTCGTACTTTAAGTGCATCCATGGAAGCTGCTTCTCCACATTGAACCAAGAATCAGCTGACGTGCTCCCTTGTAGACATGTTGTCTTCTCCAGAGAATTTAGCAAAGTCAAGGATGTGGTACCTATGCGGCATCTTCACTTGATCAAACCATCCAGGATATGGGTGTCAGTACATGTAGGCCTGCTCCCTCAGTTTCAAGCCAAACTAATTGTTCATCACCTCAGCTATCTTCACAGCCCAATGTTCATTGCTCTGTCCATTCCCTTGCTGCAAATGTGGGGAAGCTAGAGGCATGAATCCATCCATAGCCTAAGGCTGATGAGTATCGAACACTCTAGTACCATCAGATGTGAAATCTGGCTATCTTGGCGGCGTCGATTGAGGGTGGGTAGTTCCTATAGGAATTGATCTTGATGCCTGTTGATTAATCGGCTGGCCCATAGTTGGACCAACCGTAGGCTGCCCCATCAGCTGTCCGAAAGATGAACCTAGTGCACTACCATTGTAGCCAGATGTGTTAGTCATATACCTTTTGTATGAATACTTGCTGACGTAATGATCCGCAACTTGCACGATCATCCTCTGAATCTCATTTTCCAATATCCTAGTTGGACTGATTAGAGTGTTGTTGACCATTGTAGTGACTTTAGATTGTAGCTCATTGTTGTCTTCTTCAATCACCACACTCTCATCTCTGGGGGTGGCATTGGCACTAGGAGTGGATGTTTCTTGTGAGCCTTGTTGCTGTTCAGACTGAATGATTGCAGGCATGCTACCACATATTGATCCATGGCAGTCTCGACTTCTTTCCTTTTCTCTTCATCAAGCTTGTACAGGGTAATCTCAACAAGAGTAAATTCCTTAGTAGCCTTTGGATCACTTTGATTCTCACCAGGTTCGCCAGCTATCTGATCCAAGTTGAGGCAACGATGAGCACTAATAATGTTTGTTGATTATTAGTCCCACTGGGCATGCCAAGAGCGTGTTAAAACAAAATCTGGACCTCAGGCTTCTGCGTTGAACAACACGAAGGACCTAGCAAATCTGCTTAACTCCAGTGCAAGCTCCATATTAGCTCGCGAGTGGTGCAAGGCGTGCCAGTTAATTTGACCTAAAAATTGACAAGGTAAACATTAAATTTCTGAGCCGATCGGCGGCGAAGCCTTTCGAATGTAATGATGTGGTGTAAATAAATAAAACATTAATAGCTTGTGCCATCGGCTATGTCAGTCGATGGGCTAAGATAAAGCATTATAATACAATAGCCATGAAAGGAGCCCTTGCTAACCACGTGCACACTAAATAGATTAACAGATCTAGTCAATGTCTTGATAAGGTAATTGAACTTATACAAGGTAGTGCAAATGAGAGGTTATTGACATCAATCTATTAACCTAAGAGATTAGAACATAGCAAACAAGAACCTCTTGCCTACCGCTCACAAGCTAATTAAACTAATAGAATCATAATCAATGTCATGATTGTGTAATGGAACTTAGACAAGGTAACATGGTGAGAGGGCATTAACTTCGACCTATTAACTTCACTAGACAAACTTGCAGCAGCAAGGCCTCGTATGGACCCCTATTAACTTCACCGTGCTTTTGAGAGAAACAGGTAAGACCCGACCGAAGCATCGGCTCTTTGTAGTAATGTGCTGACGTCAAAGGCCCAACAGTTAGCAATACGAGGGGTAGGGGTAAAGTTATATCGGACCTAGCATATATAAAGCAATAAAAGCATGCAAGACCTACCAGCCGATACGATCTGATAACTGTGAATGTTTAAACAGTGCAAGAGAGCCGATGAAGACAACCTAACTAGATTTAAATCGTTCGATAACTGTGAGCGCTTGATAGAACTAAGAGATCGATACAATAGAACTTAATAAAACCAAACAACTCGATAATTGTGAGAAACTATCGAAGACAAGCAGAATATTGGACAAAGTCTGGAAAGTTCTACTTGCATTCTAAGATAACTCGATAACTAGCCACACAACCGAATATCGGAACATGAGACTTCATTTTGAAAGTTCTGATAGAGGTCGTAATGACCGAGTGATGGTACTTAGAAACTCGCTTGAGATCGAAGCCGATGCAGCTGTGTGCGCAGGAAGGAACTCGTCAAATCTATTCTACTACTACTTCTAAGGTTTTGGCGATGTGGCGCCGAATGTTTGTATTGATTGATTGATGATTATTGATTATGAGGCTCATGGGCTTATATTTATACACTGGAGTAAGCTAAAATCCTAGTTGAATACGACATGAACTATTACAGCTATTTTCTAAAAACTACTAAAGATAAATCTCCACGCTTTTCCCTTATTTGTTGGAGTCAATTTCGCTTCGGACTGGGTCCATCTGATCTTCTATCGGCTTCTAGAACCCTAGTCAATTGCGTTTAGCCTTGGTCAACGCAGCTTCATCAGCATACCATTTTTCTCTCCTTCATCGGCTGTCAGAACCTTATCCAGAGTGGTTGACTTTGGTCAAAAACCGGTGAATACAGCTCCGGCGGCAACGCCCACAATTGCGTGGAGCGACTGCTGCACGTGCTCGATAGGGAAGTTGAGAATGGCGGCGGTGCCACGAGCGGTGAAGGCAGCCTGGTCGTAGGCGAGCGCGGCGTCTCGAGGGTGTTGAAGGTGTCGAGCCACATGCAGGCGCCTCCACGTGTGGAGTCCTGGATCTCGGCACCAAACTTGCCCTAGGGACGCTTGGGTACCCCGATGAAGGCCTCCTGCCGTCACCGATGCCCGTGGTCAGTGTCCACGGACCCAATTCCGGCCTCGGAGGAAGATGAGGAGGAGGACGAAGAGGACCAGCCGGAGCAATCGTCGGTGTCCATGTGCTGGACGAGGTCGTTGAGCAACCGCATATCCGTGTCCTCCACGTCAGCCGTGTCGAAGGGGAGCAGCGAGGCTAGGGCTGCTGCAGGGTAGTAGCAGGGGGAGGAGGAGGAGCAGGAGGAGAAGGAATGCTCCAGTTCCATTTTGGTGGATTGTGAAACGAGATAGAGCTCCTGCTGTCAACTGAGTTAGGGAAGAAGAAGAACAAGAGAAGATGCTTTGATCCCACTACATCGTAGTGCGCTTTATATAGCTTACAAGTTCAAGGTATCTTTTTTTTCCATTTTTCTTATTTGAATGTTTAGCATGGTGGTCTCCGGGACGTTTCCCTTGGACTTCCTCCACGGCCAGATACATGGTCAGCGAAATCGTAGGGCTCTGTAGGACGTGTACGTGACCCTCAGCTAACGTAGGACAACACGATAGATGCGACGTGCTTTCCGCAGCCATTTTCTGCTCAACTCTTCCATCGACCGCTTTCTCTTGCGTTGCTTTCCAGGTTGCTTCTTCCTCGGACCCGTGGTTTATCTAAGAAAATCTGTGACCTACCACCTTCGACGGTCCTGCAATGCTTTTCTGCCGCATTTTTTATTGTTGCACAGATAGTTTGGGCTTGGCCTTTTGTTTCTGCGTGGTCGTATGGCGCCGGCATTCATTAGGTCACGTACATAAAATGATTCAAATTAGTTGGTGGTCCATTTATTTGGTTGGGTAAACAGTACCAACTCAACTACCAATTCAACCAGGATGAAGCTATCCAACTCAACTACCAACTCAACCAGGATGAAGCTATCCAACCTGATACAAATTTCTACCGAGCGACATATGGTTCAAGAAAATTGATTAAACCATAAAGTTCAGAATAACCATCCATGCATGCATCATTTTAAGTCCAACCAAACATATCCTAAATACATGTACACGTACACTTATACAATTATAATTATACACAGTCAACCAACTGTCTGAAATAACCTCGTGAGCACTTCTGAGCATACAAAATCTTCATCGTATATGCTAGTGCCCCATTACCCATGCTTATCTTTTCTGGCAATCGGCACCGGTGTTTCGTTTTTCTTTTGTTTTGGATATTGACTTAGAGAGGGAGAGAAAAATACAGAAACTATAGCACAATTTCGAGCCTTTTATTTCTTTCCTAAAAATGTTAATATAAGTGCGACAGTTCGAGGAAGCAGCTACCGAAATTACTTAAGTATTATGCTTCTCTTTAACTGTTAGACCCGGTACTAATGCTCATATTAGTACCGAATCAAAATACAATCGGTACTGAGTACCTCTGGACGAATGCTGAATTTTCCAGTAGTGTTCCTTCTACTAGTACTACAGTATAATGAACAACTTCCTTTCTGGTATTAGTTGAGCTATCGTCGGTTTGCGTT
Source organism: Setaria italica (assembly GCF_000263155.2). NCBI lineage: Eukaryota > Viridiplantae > Streptophyta > Magnoliopsida > Poales > Poaceae > Setaria > Setaria italica. The sequence continues at coordinate 11,321,772 of NC_028457.1, read as the reverse complement.
TTGGCCGTAGTTGTTTAATTAGCTTAAAACTAAATAAGAGAAGTACGCTAATATAACGCTAAGTGGTGGTGCCGGCTGCCATTCAATATAGATAATATACTCTACATACGGACAAAGCAAGACCACCGTACCTGAACCAAAATCTACTGAATGTCCTTTTGACAATAATTAAGACAGGATGCACTGTTCTGTTCTGGTGCCCCTCCATTTTTTATTGTTTTGAAATAAAGTCATTATGCTGTCCCTCTCGTTCAAGGAAATCATTATGTTATATCTAATTGCACAGCAGTATATATACCTAATGTTCAAATTTAGTGTACATTTTACGATGTCAGGAATTTTTTTGACATGAGTTACTCAATCCTAATTTCTTCATGACCGTGATGTTTGTCTATATAACTTCATATTGTTATTCACTTGCTGCCACACATAACTTCATTCTCCACACCGTCACCCCATGAATGTTGAACAGCTCCATTCACAATAAAAAATGTAGGAGAATGTCGTTATGATAAAATCATCTGATATTTTTATTTGGAAATAGCACCACTAAAGAAGTTGTGGTCTGGAGACGAAGACGAGACCATTATGATTGCTGATAGTTTAGTTAGGAATGAATCAGGAGTTAGTATTTTCATGCAAGGTGGTAGCAGTTTATTAAGTATGACTGCTATTCTTGCATGTGGCCAAGCCAGGAAACCAAGGGGGAAGCTGATATTTTCTGAACTGCTTTAGAATAAAAGTCTGAATGTCTTGAAAACAAAAGGTAAGGAAATGACTGGACAATTAAATTCCTAGCTGCCGTTTGTTTCTAGGCAAGCCACTGGACAGGACCCATCGTCACGCCGCCTCAACACGGTCCTCCACTCTGTCCTCCTCGCCTTCATCATAGCTTATATTTCATATAGGTTGGTTCTATGGTTTTCTGTGACAAAATCCACTGCCCTAGGAATGAATAACATGTATTGTATTTATCAGTCAATATCCCAAGTGTGTACATATAAAAATAATCCTGGGGATGCAATATGCAAGGGAACCAACTGGCAGAAGTCAGCAAAATGCAAGCTAGTTCTCAGAGCAATGGCATACATCCGATACATTCCCCTAACATAGGGAGATCTGGGATTAGATTGAAATGTCATGCAACAACTAACGGATTGAAGTGAGAAAAAGAAGCACCAACAAAATAGTTGGCCCCTGATTAAATTGCCAGCAGAATGATGCAACATGACAAACAAAAGCGATGAAGCAATCATTTCCTAGCTCATCACGGCCAAGGGGCATTAACAAAAGAACTGCATGCTTTTTTCCTGTATCTGCTTCCCACTCATCATTTCAAGTCCATTTGCACACCACAAGTCTTTCTACTATTTCTTAACTATTGTATCTTATTTGGTCAGCAGGGTTACTCTGCTCACCTTGAGCATGCCTATTTTTACTATTCTTAGTGCTTCTTGCCCCAGCTATAATCTCAAGCAATGAGGTAGCAATACCTTTTAGTCTCTTTGTCCATGGCAAAGAAATTCTTCTCCTTTAGATCAATGTAAGGCGACTGCTGTCCCAGGCTAACAACACAACAGTGCGTGCCATCATTGAAGACAATCTAACCTGACAATCACCAAGTAAATGCCACCTATTAGAATATTTAAATTGAGACATCATTCGTCTAAAATTTTGAAGCCACATCCTTTCATGTCCCCATCCTTATATGAAATCAAAACCACTATGTTTGTATGCTTACCAGCTTGTTCCTGGTACATAGGAAAGAGTAAATAATGGCAATCTACTATATGAACATGAAACTGAAACAACTCCATGAAAAATATCATCAGCAAAATTGATGCATACAAATATATTAAACCAAATACTAAATTATTAATACATGCATAGATAGACAAGAAAAAGTACAGGTGTCAATCTACAACAATAAACTAACACATCTGCTAACAGAAGTTTCTTCTATAAATTGGCCAAGACCATAGAGATTTCTGAAAAGCAGCACATCCATACACATCTTTATATGGTTTAGCACCAAGTAGAAAGGCATACAAGACAATATAAAATCCAACAGAGTAACTGTATGTTTGTATGTTACATGAAGCAGACAAGCAACAAAAGTACCAAAATCTTAATGAACCAGACTGGCAAAGTAAGAGATCATACAAGATACACCGTACTTTGCTGATAAAAGGTCAGAACCTGAAGCTATGATGGTGATGAAGGGTCCAGCATATGCCCCATGAAGATTACTGAGCCAGACACCTCCTCCCTAATGACAAAGAAGAATGGGTGGTCGGCAACAAAGTGCTCTGCTGGAGAAGGCTTGCCTATGCCCGTCGAGAATGAAGCTTCATCAATCACTTTATCATTAACCTCCAAAACTGCTTTATGAAGTACATCAGATAGAAACAAAGGACCACTGGGTTCATCTTCCTTGACCATATCTGTGAAATCTGCATCCCGTTGGAAGGGTAATTCAAGGCCCATTTCTTTGAGAAATTCCTTCATATCAATCTGGAAAGATACTGTGAAATTGGGCACCCTGATATCCACATGACACTTCTCTGTTGGCAAATTTTGTTCTAAGAATAAAGGTTCAGCAAAAAATTTCTTAGTTAATTCAAACAAGCCATCATGAGTATCAGGCAGGAAGATATACATGGAGAACTTCCGTTCAGTCCATCCTCGCTGATAAGGAAGCTTAATGACTTTAAATCCCTCATGAACTGCAAAAGGTCGAGTTCTATCATATTCCACAAAAGGGACATCAACACAAGTTCCATCAAGACAATAGAACTTTTGTGCTGTAGTGCTCCTTATATCAGCCCGATTAAGCCACCTTCCCCTAAAATATAGCGCGCTGCCAAGAACAAGTCCTGTATTCTGGTCAATTGATACATCCGGTTGGAGCGAGGTAACAGTACATTTCGTGGACTCTTGGACCCACAAGTTAATTTGTTTCGCAGCATCTTCTGGCTTCAAAAATCAATAGCATAGAAAATGTACAAATTTCAGAACTACTAATCTCAAAAGACAAATCATAGAAATGCATCACAAGATTGCAGTTTGCTACTTAAAAACAAAAAATGAACAATTCCTAAAATAATTTCACCCTACAGCTATTAATTGGCAGCAGCATATGGTGGGTATATTTATCCTAACAAGTTAACTTATGCATACTGTCATTTCTATCAGAGAAAAGAAGTGAACAGAAAGCTACAGGGCACAGAACATGAAGGTACAGCTCAAATTACATATGGCCAATTGATACCACTTCTATCCGTGGTAACCTAAGCAACGAATTACAATAACCATCCAACCACATGTTAAGATGTACTGAGTACATGAACTCGTGGAAGAAGCATATTGTCGAGCAGTTGACGAGCACAGCCTGTCATACTGCAGTTATAGAGAAAATTGCGCAATATGTCATACCTTGTTCAAGAAGTCGGCCGTCCTCGCCGCGGAGCAGTACACATTGCGGGCAGTCTCCACGAACCCCGGGGACAGCCTCGTCGAAGCGTCGGCCCAGACTCCTCCCGCGAACGCCAGCTGCGGGCCGCCGGACGGGGAGCGGTCCCTGAGCACCCGCTTCACCACACGCGACGCCACGTTCGCCGCGTCCGCTGCGGCGCCCTTTCCCCCGCCGCCGCACCCAAGCACCTGGAGGAGCTGCCTCCGCGTCGCGCCGCGCGCGCCGGCGGCTGCGAGCGCGAGCGAGGCGTGGACCGCGGGCGGCGCCACGGCCGCGTTCCCGGTCGCCGAGGCGGCGAGGACGCGGCCCGCGAGCGGCAGGAAGAAGGAGCGCTGGGAGGCCGCGAGCGCCTCCCCCCACGGCCGCGTCGGCATCGGCGGCGGCGGCGCGTCACGAGCGTCCTTGGGTGACGGCGCCGGCGCCGCGGATGCGGAGGAAAAGGGGCGAGGCCTGAATCTGGCGGCGAAGGGGAAAGGCGAGGCCGCGCGGGGCCGGCGCGCATGGAGAGCTCGCCGGAGGGAGGAGAGCTGCATTTTGCCGAGCTATTGTGCCTTCTTTCTCTGCTCTTCCTGTTTGCCTAGGGTTCTTGAGGTTTTCCCTTAAGTTACGGTGATATGGGCTTAGTAGGTATTGGTCCTTGTTGGGCCGGCCGGTCTCGAATCAGCAGCAGGCCCGAGAGTTATTTTGAGCGGGGGTGGGATGGTTGTGGGAAATGTTTTAAATTTGACTGGGTTGATTTTGGGGAATGTTTTGAATTCGACCTGCGGTTGGAGCTGTTTATCACGGCCTAAAAATTGTCTTGCGTATACAAATCTGAAAATCCTTGCCAACGACGTCGTTCCTGAAGATGGCGACGATGCCCCTGCAGACCGGTAGGAAAAAACAATGTAGGGTTTAGATGTTGAAATTATGTCTTTTGCTTCGGTGGGATGCCCGAGTAAAAACTGGTGTTTGTAAATGTGCTTTACTTCCCGTTTCCCTTTAACTTTTAATTTCTTGATCTGTTACGAGGATCCTTAGTCCCACTAGACTCAATTTCCTAGTGCAGAGGGCGTACTCTCGTTCACGCATAGTACCTTGGCGTCACAAGGATAGCTAGGTCCCGTGGTTTAAGATATGTTCTATCGAAGTACTTTATGAGTTTTAGGGTTAGTAGAGATAAGCGTTTGAAGAAAGCAAATCGTAAAATAAAATTGCGCAACCCCAAGTTTCGAGCTTGAGAAAGAAGATCGGAAGTTGGGGTGACTTTTGGGGTCAAATATACCGACCACCAAACTTGATGAACTTTATTCATTATATGATATAAACAAATATAGAGGGTACATAGCTTTATTATGTGAAGAAGCATCATAGATGCTCGATGTTCCATGAATTTGGAACGTCTGTCCTGTCCTCCCTCATCAGTTTGGTATGAGTCCGACCGAGTGACCTCCTTGACGATGAATGGCCCCTCCCATGGGGCTGCCAGCTTGTGCATGTCTTTCTTGCTCTGAATGCGTCGAGGACAAGTTCCACGACGTAGAATCCTTGCAGCCTAAATACAAGCTGCCACCCATTCTTCCTCAATGCTATCGATGTCTTGAACGCGCGCCTTTTCGACCTCTTCCTTCTTGTACATCTCCACTCGTGGTGCATCGAACATGAGGTTAGTCGGTAGCACCGCCTCTGACTCGTACACTAGGAAGAATGGGGTCTGACCAGTAGCTCTGCTTGGCTGCGTGCGTAGCCCCCAAATTACTGCGAGTAACTCCCGCAGCCATTTGGTCGCGTCCTTCTTCAATCGGTTGAAGATCCTGGACTTGATACCCTGCAGCACCGCTCCATTGGCCCGCTCGACTTGGCCATTGTCCCTAGGGTGGGCGACGGATGCGTGACACAGCTTGATGTTCCTTTTGTCGCAGAAGTCCTAAAACTCCTAACCGGTGAAGTTGGTTCCTAGGTTGGTTATGATCCTGTTAGGGACCTCGAACCTATGCATGATCTCTGCTATGAATTCGGCGACTTTAGCTGCTGTTAGCCTCTTTATGGGTTTCACCTCTATCCATTTGGTGAACTTGTCAATGGCGACCAAAATATGGTTGTAGCCCTAAGATGCTTTCTTGAAGGGACCAATCATGTCGAGTCCCCAGCATGCGAAGGGCCATGACATAGGGATGGTTTGCAGCTCTTGAGCTGGCACGTGGATCTGCTTAGCAATGAACTGGCATCCCTCGCATCGACGGACCAGATTTTCTACGTCAGCCACCATTGTGGGCCAGTAGAATCTAGATCAGAAGGCCTTGCCTACGATGGTTCTAGCACCGGTGTGATTCCCGCAGATACCTGTGTCGATCTCTTGAAGTAGCCGATGTCCCTCCTCCTGAGAGATGCCCTTCTGTAGAACACGAGAGCTTGCACCTCTCCAATAGAGGTTTTCTTCTATGAGGACATAGTTCTTGCTCCGTCGAGTGATTCTCTCGTGAAGCGCTCAAGTTTCCTGATCCGGGTTGGATTCGGGTTGTGGAAGAGCTCCTTGTTTGATGTACCTGACCTCCATTATCCAGTCGGGCTAAGGCTTAACCATCAGGATGTTGTTGATGCTGTCTTGCAGGGGAGCCAGTGCTGGCGCGGCAACTCCCTCTTCCTCTAGGGCAATTTTTATTAAGGGCTTTATAAGGTCCTGCACAAATACCTCGGGTGGCACCTTCGATCGAGTGGAACCCATCTTGGCCAAGGTGTCTGCTGCCATGTTGTTGTCGTGAATGACGTGGTGGAATTCCAGCCCATAGAACTTTCCTTCCAGCTTTCGTATCTCCATGCAGTAGGCGTCCATCTTCTCGCTGGTTCGTGACCAATCCTTGTTCACTTGGTTGACGACGAGCACCGAGTCCCCTCGGGCGAGGAGGCTCTTTATCCCAAGTGAAATCACAATGCGCAGTCTGTGGAGAGCCGCCTCATATTATGCAGCATTGTTTGAGACTAGGAACATTATCTGCAGAACGTATTTGAGCACGTCCCCTTTCGAGGAGATGAACAAAATCCCAGCATCGCCTCCCTTGATCTTTAGAGATCCGTCGAAATACATGGACAAGTACTCAAGCTCCTCCTTTGGGGAGGGCATCTAGATCTCCGTCCGCTCGGCCATGAAATTGGATAGGATCTATGACTTGAAGAAGGTCTAAGGGACAAAGGTGATGTCATGCGCGGCCAGCTCTATGGACCACTTCACGATGTGACCCATGGCTTCCCTGTTGTGGAGGATGTCACCTATGGCGTAGCTGGATACTGCGGCGATCTTGTGAGCCTCGAAGTACTATTTCAACTTCATTGCGGTGACCAGGAGCACGTATAGCAGCTTCTGCACCTGATTGTACTGGACCTTGGACTCTGTCAGAACTTTGCTGATGAAGTAACCGGTCGTTGGACACCATAGGTGTGCCCTTCCTCTGATCGCTCGACTACTAGTTCCATGCTGACTACGTGGGTAGTAGCAGAGATGTAAAGGTAGAGGGTCTCTTTGTCCAAGGACACCATGAGGATTGGAGGTTTATGTAGGTAGGACTTAAGTTCCTCAAACGACATCGGTGCTTCTTGGTCCCATGTGAAATTATCCTGGTGCTTCAGGAGCTTGAAGAACGGTAGCCCGCGGATGCCGAGCCTGGAGATGAATCGGCTGAGCGCTGCCATGCATCTGGCGAGCTTCTGTACATCCTTTTGGCTCATTGGAGGCAGCATCCAAGTGATTGCACTAACTTTTTGGGGATTTTCCTTGATGCCGCGGTGACTAACGATGAAGTTGAGTAGTTTCCCAGACAAAACGCTGAAAACACATTTTTCCGAGTTTAGCTTCCATTAGAACCTTTGGATGAGGTTCTTGAATGTCTCGGTCAGGTTGCTTATTAGCAAGTCAGGCTCCCTAGTCTTGATGACCATGTCGTCTGTGTAGGCCTCGACATTTTCCCTATCTAAGAACTTAAACACACTTGGATCGCTCGCTAGTAGGTTGCCCCAACGTTCTTGAGACCAAACAACATTATCATGTAGCAGTATGCGGTGAAGGGTGTAATAAACAACATCATTATCTGGTCTTCTTCCTTCAGGTTGATCTGGTGATAACTCGAGTAGCAGTCAAGAAAACAGTCCAGGACACATCCCGCCGTGGAATCTACGACTTGATCTATTCGCGGGAGGGCGAACAGGTCTTTAAGGCAGTTTTTGTTGAGATCAGTATAATCAATGCACATTCTTCACTGCTTATTCTTTTTCTTTATAAGAACTGGATTAGCTAACCAATCAGGGTGATACACCTCTTTGATAAAATCAGCCATTAACAACTTTGTAAGGTCTACCCTAATCACCTCCTTGCGGTCCTGCGCGAAACGACGAAGCTTTTGCTTGATTAGCTTGGCCTTCTCATCAACCTTCAAGGAGTGCTTAGGAAATTACCTTGAAACCCCTAGCATATCTGCCGGTTTCCACGGAAAGATATACCAGTTAGCCCGAAGGAGCTCGATGAGCGTGCTTTCTTCTTTGGGGTCCATGTTGGCCCCTATGGTCGTCATCTTGGACGGGTCTTCGAGGCCGAGCAACACCTTCTTCGTCTCCTACGACTCTGCCTTGATGGCTTCATTTGCCGACTTCTTGGTCAGGACCTCCAACTCCTCTGTTGTGATCTTCTTGGACACGACGAGGACTTCCTCCATGCGCATAGAGAGATCGAGAGTGGCAGTGAGTTGGAGGTTCTCCTTCTCACAGTCGTTGCTAGTTCGCACATCGCCCAAGATCATGATGACCCCGTTGGGAGCAGACATCTTCATGATCATGTAGATGTAGTGCAGTACGGCCATGAACTTTGCTAGAGCTAGCCTTCCGAGTATGACATGGTAGGTGTCGGTGTTTTAGACCGGCAACCCGCCTAGGGGGTACCCTAGGTGGTTTTTTGTGTGGTGGGTGTCATAGAGAATCAAGGAGTCGATGGTGACGCAAGGGACACGATTTAGACAGGTTCGGGCCGCTAGATCGCGTAATACCCTACGTTCCGTGTGTTGATTGTATTGATTGAGATGTGTTCTCTTGTTCTTCATTATTTGGAGGGGGTCCCTGCCCGCCCTTATATAGTCGGGGGAGTAAGGTTATAGGATATATTGTGTACAAGTCCTAGTCGAGTACGTTACAGAGTCCTACTCTAACTCGGTAGAGTAATCTCCTTCCTACCTGATTAGTCTTCGGGGAAACCATGAAGCCTACGCGCCCTGCAGAGTAGTCTTCATGTCCGAGTAGATTTCAGGTACATCCCCTTAAGTGAGTCCGTAAGTCTTCTGGCGGGCCCATGGCTGCCTAGCCGACAAGCCCCCGAGTACTTTGTAGTCGAGAGAAACAGCTCCGAGTACTTGAGGACACCGCCCGAGTTCCTCCTGTTGCTTCTTGAGTACTTCTCGATGCGGCCAACCTTCAAGTACTAGTGTTGTCGCTTGACTAGAAGGTACTCTTAGCAGTCCCCGATGTTTGCTTTGAGTAACCTTTGCCTTGAAACTTTTATATATGGTAGTGTGATGACGATCGCACTCCATATGGAGTAGCACCTAAGCCTTAGGTTGAATCGAAGAATCAGGCTGACGGTCAAACTTGTAATTTTGCTTCATCTTAAGTAGTCTTCAGAAAAAGAAAGCTTTATCTAACGGGTACGATATACGCAGCTCTTCAGCACTTGGGCGACTACTTGTAGCCGATGAAGGGGTCAATCTTTTGGCTAATGTAACCGTTGGACATTATGGTAGTAAATCTGAGTTGTATTTGACCATTGCTTAATTGACGCTTGGAATCCGGAGATGCTGCTGATATAATAGGGTGGGCTAGCGGTAATTAGTGATATGCCTGTTTTAACGGATCTGTAATTTGAGCCCCTTTCTTGTGACCCCAGCGCCGCTGCTCTTCCTGGCGCCGCTACCGCCATTGTTGCTCTAGCCTGATCCTTGAGAGAGAGATCTGCTGCAGCCCCTTCCTCCTTGTTTTTCCTCAAGATCAATTGATGCATGTCAAGAAGATGGGAAAGAAGCCCGAGAAGATCAAGGGGGATACCGCGGCCATCAATAAGTTAGGATCTAGATCCAAGAAGGGCAAGGAGCCCTATATTGCCGGTGCTAAAGTGTGGCCAATGAAACAGACTGCGCTGCTGCCTCCTAGGATCACCTCGCAGCATTCCGTGATGAAGGAGTCGGCGGTCTAGGCTTTGGTTGATGCGAAGCTTCTTCAACCAAAGGTTGAACTTGAATGGAGGCCCACATTCGGGAATGCGTGGCAGTTTAAAGAACACCCTAAGGAGACGGTGATGCTTGCCCATTTTTTCGAGAGAGGACTAATGGTGCCCACTTCTGACTTCTTCAGATGTATTCTCGGGTACTATAACCTTCAGTTAGTCCATTTGAATCCGAATGGTGTGCTCCACATGGCTATCTTTGTACACTTGTGTGAAGTGTACCTAGGTGTTTTGCCTAGTCTTGATCTGTTTAGAAAGTTATTTTGCTGTGAACCGCAACCCAGTGGGACTAGGACAGAAGTGTTTGGAGGGACTTCATCGAGTTTGACCCCCGAGAGGTCACAGGGTACCCAGATGCTTAGTTACGTGTTGCATTTGAGTACTCTTAGTAAGTCAGATTACTTTGCAGAATACTAACTATATTAGTCTATTGAAAAGGCCGCCGACTTGACTTTTGGTGATGATGAGGCTACTTCTGATGAAGTAGTCGCGATTGCAAGAGGCGCGGTTGCTAATGTTGCGGCTATTGAAGAGCTGTCTATGGAGGTGCCACCTTTGAACTCGGGATCCGAAGCCTCCAAGCAGGTGGCCTCTGCGCTAGTGGTCCCTGAGTTGATAGCCCCCGAGCAGGCTACTAGGCCATCAGTAGATGAGTCTACAGCTTCTGAGCTGGCAAATGTTGTGAAGACACGAGTGGTGGCTGCTGATGCCTTGTTGTCGGAGGATGTTGCTGGTGGTGGGTATACAATTTGTTTTGGTAGTTGTGCGTATGTAGTCTCAACCTTGATTCTGTCAGGACTTGGTGACGGAGTGGAGGACCTTCCTCCTGCGGCCCCTGTGGTGTCGACTATCCAGCCGGTGGTAACCGAAAAGAAATGTGTTCGTTTGCTGCCGCGATCGTCCTGGCAAGGGTTTGTGTAATGTCTCCTTTTGATGATTTTGTACTCTATAGCTGTATTACGATCTTGCGACTTGGTTGATCTAGGGATGTAGAGGACATTATTCCTGTGGAGGCAGGGACGGAGGCTAACCCGCCGGCTGTACTCTCTGGATCCATAGTCGACTTGACTATGGATGATGTACCTGAGGTTGGCAACGCGGGTCGTCTAGGTGCGACTATGTCCATGCTTCAGGAAGTCAACCGCTCAGTAGAGGGCCCATCGGTCCTCGAGAGTTCCTCGGGTGTGCCGCCTTCAACGGCTGAGGTTGCGCCAACAGTGAGGACGACTGGTGCTAAAACTTTGGCACTGGTTGTTTCAACAGAGATGGGTGAAGTCGGCACGATAGGTATGTAGATGTTTGTTGCAAAGAGTACTCTCTTGTATCTACTAGCTGATCGTGGTTTGTCTTTAGGGTCTGTTGTTGGTAGGGAGCCAGAGCATGAAGTTGCCAAGAGTACTGGTGGTCCGGTACTCAAGCTGCCTCCAGAATCGGAGATTAGGAGAGCTATCTAGAGCTTTCAGGTATATCATAACTCATTTTCTGTTTCTATTGTGTTCTAATAAGTCTTGACAGCTAGCTTTGTTTTTTTTGAAGGATCTCTATGACAAGGCTCAGAGAAATACTCGGGCTCTTTAGGAGCGCAGTGAAGCCTCTCAACGGGTAGCGCAACTAGAGCAAGAGTGTCGCCATCTTACAGATTCCTTGAGAGTTCACGAGGAGGCTGCAAAGTCTTTTGCAATTGAAAGGAATGCTCATGAAGTACTCTAGCAGTGATTAGAGAGTAGCTATAAATCTTTGAATCAGAGATATCAAGGTGAGTACTCATAGTTTCTCGAGTGTGTTTTGATTGTAGTCGTAATTTTGATCTGTGCGGTGTTTGGCACAGAGCTCAAGAGCAAGGAGGCCGCCGCAAGTAGCCAACTTCTTGATTGGAGAAATGCTCATGACCGGGTAGCTGACAAGGCTGCACATCTTAGGGTAGTTCTGGCTGAAACTCAGGCGGCCTATGAGCGTGAGAGAAACAGGAAGAATTGTAATGGAGTGATGCTGGCGATGGCTATGGTGGATTGTAGAAGCCATGGTAGAACTATAGAGAGACTGAAAGGTGATCTCCAAGAGTTGACTAGTGCTCCTCAGGACGCAGTCAACACCATTGCTCCACTTGAAGATGATGTTGAGCCTCGCTCGCTAGTGGAGAGACTAAGAGCTGCCCTGGGTAGAGTTGCTGGACTCTGTAAAACTATCTACAAACAAGTCCTTGCAGTGGTCAAGTCATATTACCCGAGGACGGACTTGTCGGCGACTGGTGATGGAGTTGCCCGGAACTGCACAGAGGATGCCTATGTGCAGTATCTTGAGGAGGTTGAGCCGATTGCTTCAAAGATGTCCGAGTTTGTATCTTTGGAGGAGCCATATTTCCTTGAACTCGAGCTGTATTTTTGTCGAGTACTTGTGGGTGTTCTCAAACAATTGTCTTTGTAAATCTTTTTATTGTAAAGTTTGAATTCTGATTACGATCAATGGTCTTTGTTTGATTGACTTTGTAGTCGAAAAAGATAGATTTGAGTGATCGAGTAGTCATTGTATCCAGTGTGGTCTCCAATTATTGGTGTCGCTTGTTGAGGGTATTGTGACCATTATTGCCTTGTACTTTAAGAGGATGCACGGGTGAACTGTTCACTTTTGTCCATTGTGCTTGAGTGCCATCACATGCATGGAGTCTAAAACGTCTGTCTGACCATTGTTAGTGTCTCAGGATGATCGTCACGAGCAAGCAGTAACTCTGAGAGGTTGATGGTTGTGGCCCTTCGGCTATAAATAGGCCCCTGGGTACTCGACCAGGATCATGCCCTTCAATGTAGCGATGGCTTGCTTTAGGTTGTTGTTGTTTGATAGTAGAGAGCTTCCAATGAGCGCCCCGGTGCTAGAAGATTCCTCATGGATTAGAGCCACCTTCCCTCCACAGACTCTTGCGCTCGTAGGGATAGCCGCGATGCTAGAATAATCCTCGTAGGAGGGTTTGCCATGTGCCTCATCTTGCAGCTCATGATCTAGCTCGGTCCACACTGGGACTTGCAAGTGATGGGTGATGAGCACTACGGTCTTTATCCAGCTTTCTGATCAGAGGTGGAGGTGTGCCATGCAGTGCGGATCTATGCACTGAAGCTGTCCAGGGAGCAGCTCGAGTAGTGCGCTTCGTCGTCTTGGTATTTTTCTTCCTGATCCTGCGTCGGGGATTCATCTTTGTCTCCATCGAGGGAGCGGCGGTGAAGGAGTTCCTAGTGTTGTTAGGGAAGAGGACTAGGATATGGCAGCGTATTGCGCAGCTTCCTCATGTGCAGGTCCTGCTTTTTGACACTGCTTGTACCTTGATAATCTAGTAATCACCAAGCCTGTGTATCCTTGTAACATAGTAAAAGCCTAGGACTTTTGTTTAGACTACCTGTAGGCAGTTGCTTGTAGTCGTTGTTGTGTCATTGTGTTGTATTTTGTATACCCTGACTTCATTGAATAGTCGGATGTAACTGTGGATCTTTTTTAATGCAAAGAATGCAATCTTTAAGAACTCCTTGTCTGATGGTTGCGGCAATCTTGTGCCTTTGAGCGAATGATAGCGCTGTAGTCGTGGCTTCTTGTCATAAGTGTTGTAGCCCAGTGAAATGATTTGAGTCATGGCTTTGTGAGGCCGCCTAATCTTGTAGAGACGAGTTGGTGAAAATTATGAAATGCTTGAGCTAAGAAGCTCGAGTGGCTATGGGTAGCCAATGAGTTGCGATAACTCGAGGGACTTGATGGAATCAAGTCAAATGGAGCGCTGGGGCTCGGAGAGCTAGAGAGCTCGAGTGGCTGTGAATAGCTGATGAGTTGCAATAACTCGAAGAGACTTGATAGAATCAAGTCAAACGGAGCACTGGGGCTCGGAGAGCTAGAGAGCTCAAGTGGCTATGAATAGCCGAACAGAGGCAAAGGTTGTGTTTGCCAAAGGAGTTTGTTGCTTTAATAAACTGGCATGAAAGCCCAGGTATATGTAGCTTGCTATGGGTAATAGCGACACAGATGTTCTATATTCCAAGAGTTTGGTATTTCTTCTCCTGAGAGATCCTGTAGTCGGTACGATCCAGGCCCTGTGACCTTGGATATGACATAGGGACCTTCCCATGGCGAGTTGAGTTTGTGCAACCCCGATGTGTCTTGTATGCATTTAAGGACCATGTCACCCGTGTTGAAGGAACGCTCTTTGACATTGCGGTCATGGTAGCGTCGTAGTCCGTCGAGATACCTGGCTGGCTGAACCAGTGCTACACATATTATTTCTTCCAAACTATCGAGGTCTAGGCGTCTTGTTTCCTCAGATACTCCTTCGTCATATTGCTCAACTATAGGTGACTGCCACATGACGTCTGCATGGAGGATGGCTTTTGACCCATATACAAGGCAGTAAGGAGAGTGCCCAGTAGGCTTGCATAGTTGAGTACGTAGTCCCCAAAGAACATTGGGTAGTTCTTTGAGGCATTTGTCTCCTTTTGTGTTGCCGATGTCGTGTAGCCTTTTCTTGAGAGCTTTGTGTAACATGCCATTGGCACGCTTGATTTGTCCGTTGGCCCTTGGATGAGCAACAGAGATATATCGTGCATCAATTCTGCTGTTCTCGCAGTATTCCCAGAAGTTGTGAGTGTTGAAGTTGGATCCCAAGTCAGTGATGATCCTGTTGGGAAAGCCGTAGCGCTATACAATTTCATCCAGGAAGTTGAGGACTCAGTCTGCCTTGGGGCAAGTGACGGGTTTGACTTCAATCCACTTGGTGAATTTTTCGATGGCTACGAGTACTCAATTGAACCCTCCTGGCAGTTGGGAGTGGTCCTATCATATCAAGCTCCCAGCATGCTAAAGGTCATGTTGGAGGTATTGTGATGAGCTTGTAGGCGGGGACATGATGTTGCTTAGTGAAGAATTGACAGCCTTGGCATTGGCGGACTAGTTGTTTTTGCATCGGCCAGTGTCATGGACCAGTAAAAACCTGCTCTGAAAGCTTTGCCTACGATTGTTCGTGAAGAGGCATGGTTACCACATATTCCTTTGTGTATTTCTTCAAAGATTTCTTAACCTTCTTCTCGGATGACACATTTCATGAGTATTCCTGAAAATGCACTTCTTCTGTAAAGCTTGTCTCCGACTAGAACATAGTTCTTTCCTTGTCATGAGACTTGTTGAGCTTGGTTTTGTCAGAAGGTAGCTTTTGTTCTTTGATGTAGTCGATGAATAGTGACCTCTAGTCAACTTTGATCATCATGATCTCTCGGCTGGGTTCTGGAGGTTTGGTATTGGTAGTCGCTGGAGTAACTTGTTCTAGTATGGAGGGCTTGCGAAGCTCGTGTACGAAGATCCCTGTTAGAACTTTTGCATGCGTTGAGCCCATTTTTGATAACACATCAGCAGCTACATTGTTGTCGCGGACAACATGGTGGAATTCTAAGCTGGAGAACTTGTTCTTTAGCTTGCGGACTTCCTTATAGTAGGTGTCCATGTTTTCCTTATTGCGGTCCCAATCATCATTGACTTGGTTAATGATTACTAGTGAGTCACCATACACCAGTAGTTATTTGATTCCGAGTGATATTGCGAGACAAAGACCATGTAGTAGTGCTTCGTACTCGGCTTCATTGTTTGAAACTTCCCAAAAGATCTGGAGAACGTATTTGAGTTGTTCACCTTTTGGAGAGATTAGGAGTACTCCTGTGTCGGCACCTTCAAGCTTGAGGGAGCCGTCGAAGTATATAACCCAATGTTCTGGTCTTTCAATTGGTGTGGGTACTTGGTTTTCTCTCCACTCTGCCATGAAGTCCACCAGATCTTGACATTTGATAGCTATTCTGGGTTTGAAGTCTAGGGATAGAGCTCCGAGTTCTATCGCTCATTTGAAGATTCTACCCGTTGCATCTCTGTTGTGAAGTATTTCACCAAGCGGGAAGTCGGTGATGACGGATATGGTGTGTTCTTGAAAGTAATGTCGCAGCTTCCGTGAGGTAAGCAGTATTGCGTAGAGTAGCTTGTATACCAGTGGGTACTGAGTTTTGAAGTCCGAGAGTACTTCACTGACAAAGTAGATGGGTCTGTGGACTTTGTAGACATGGCTTGATTTAGATCTTTCGACTATTAATGTTGTGCAGACGACATGAGTAGTGGCAACTATGTATAGGAGCAAGTCTTCATCTCGAGATGGAGCTATGAGGATTGGTGGTTTTGACAAGAAGTCCTTGAGCTGTGTTAAGGCTTTGTCTGCCTCCTCTGTCCACTGAAACTTGTCCTGTCGTTTGAGTAGCTTGAAGAAGCGTAATCCACGTTCTCCAAGTCTTGAGATGAATCGGTTAAGGGCTGCCATGCAGCCTGTAAGCTTCTGCACATCTTTGATGCTAGCTGGAGCTTGCATATTTGTGATGGCAGATATTTTTTCTGGGTTGGCCTCAATGCCATGGTGGCTAATGATGAATCCAAGTAATTTTTCGGAAGGTACACCAAAAACGCATTGGTAGGGTTGAGTTTTCACCGGAATGCTCGTAGACTTGCAAAGGTTTCTTCTAAATCTACGATTAGTTCATCCGGGTTTCTTGTTTTAATGACTACGTCGTCTACATAAGCTTCTATGTTGCGGTGTAGTTGTTTCTTGAAACACAGCTGGATGGCGCATTGATAGGTTGCCCCTACGTTTTTTTAGCCCGAAAGACATTGTTTTGTAGCAAAATGCACCAAACGGGGAGATGAAAGCTGTTTCGGCTTGACAAAATGCACCAAAAAGCTCGAGTGGCTGTGAGTAGCTGATCAGTTGTGATAACTCGAAGAGACTTGATGAAATCAAGTCGAGATCGAAGCGCTGGGGCTTACAGAGTTGTAGAGCTCAAGTGGCTGTAAATAGCCGACGAGTTGTGATAACTCGAAGAGACTTGATGGAATCAAGTCAAAAGCGGAGCGTTGGGGCTCGCAGAGCTGTAGAGCTCGAGTGGCTGTGAATAGCCGAACAAAGGCAAAGTGTTTGCCCGAGAACTTTGTTGTTCAAAAAACTATGGGTGAAGACCCGAGTACATGTCCTGCAGTCTGCTATGGGTAGTAGCGATACAAATGCTCTATATTCCAAGAGTTTTGTATTTCTTCCTGTTGGCACTAAAAATTGGTCGATGATCTTCAGCGTCGGACACACGACCCGGGAGAATTTGCTTAGCTCTTGTTCGGGTTATCGCCCTGGTGCGGTTCGCGCGGCGTGCTAGTCAATCTAACCTGTTGATTGACAAGGAAGAGACGTATTAAATTCCAGGGGCTTCGATTGGCTAAAGTTCCGATCTGTCTTGAGAAGCGTACCAGCGAATCGGCCGATTTGCTGTAGAGATGACCGGCTATAATACAACCGATAATCACATAGCGATTGTGAAGAAACTACTAGAGTAAACTAAACAAAGCTACAGATACAACACTCGAAATAGATCTAATCGGCTATGTGGCAATTAAATAAACAAAAATAACAGTAATAAAGCTGATAGCTTTAATCTCAAGCTAGATAACTGGTGATAAAGCTAGAACAATAGATAAAACCTACAATTCTAGTTAATATCGATAACTGGTGAATAAATCTAAATGAAACGACAGCGATGCGCCCGAAGTTAAAGCTTAGATATTACTCGAGAAACGGAACTTACAGAATCGGCCAGAGATCATGTCGATGCAGCCCTACCAACCCGTACGAACTCGTGATAGAAAAGATGTATTGGCGAAGTCGCCGACTTGAAAATAAAGTACGATGAAAAAGTAGATTATTTGTATTGATTGATGTGTCTTTTTACAAATCTCCAGAGACGGCTATTTATTGCCTGTTACAACTGATTTCCTAACTGACCAGGATCTATCTCTAATCTTAAACGATAACAAATATTTACAAATAGAACTTGTATCGGAGTTGGTTATTATCTCCCATAGGCCAACCTTCTTTAGTTAATCTTCTCTCCGGCCCACCTTAGGCCCATACTAGCCAAACCACTCCAACCTCCAATCTGCCGACCAACTCCGCTGCCAATCGCTCGAAACACTGTAGCGCCAATCGGCCAATTCCCAATTGTATCTTTTTAGCGTGCCGCATTGGCCAATCCTTTCCTCCCTTGACGCCGATTCAAAACATGTGTTGAAATCTATCGTTAACGCATGCCCCCCAGTTTCGGAGTAAAACAAAACTTTTACTTCGAAAGTCTTTTTTAACTTTCTCTCTGAAACAAGCACAGCAAAAACCCCCTTCTGTTTCGCAGTCTTCTACCTGATGATTGCAATTTTTTTTAAACTGGGCGCCTGAGACAACCGCTCCTCCGAAATTCGTGTAGACGGCGCAGTAAAAATCCCGCCTTTACCCCTTCTCTCAGATGTCTTTAAATACCAGCATTCTCCGCCACTTCTTCTCCACGAGCTCAGTAACTCTCCTCTCCCCGGCGAATCATCTTCCATCACATCCCAACGCCCCTTTGCCTCCCGGCCGCATTTCTCTGGCAATCTTTCATCTCACCTTCATCCTGCTTTACTTTCCTCAATGGTGGCTCCGTCAGTGACTCCATCAGCAATGGCGGCTCGATTGACAACTCCATCAGCGACCATGAGCTTCATCCCAGAGGTAAACACCCGAAACTTTCCTCTTTACTTTTTACCGCCCACGCATCTTTTAGATCTATTCTTAGTTCTTCCTTTTTACCTTCCTTAGGCAGTCAGACAACAAATCACCATCCGCTTTTCCGATGCACCTGGTCTTATCGGCCTAGGCCCTATGGGGAATCCAGACCCAACTGATCTGATCAATCTAGAAACCCATAGGATCCCTTTTAGGGAATCGCCCATGGATTTGAACCAGTGGACATGCACATTTAGATCTTGGCCGAACAAAACCCCTGGCTGGAAAGAATGGTATCAAAGAATGGCCAACTCCAAAAGGGTTCTCTGGGACGAACTGAAAATTGGGCAATGCATAAATCTATCCTTGTCCCAGATGGAGAAAAATGAACCCCTGGTGATAGCAGGCTCTTATTTCTGGTCTAACGCACTCAATGCGTTTCTTTTTGGGCACGGACCCATGACCCCGACTCTGGCAGATGTTCTGATGATGACCGGCCTTGACGTTTCCTCCTCTGATATACCCTTTAATTATCTGATCAAGCTGACCTATCGGCTGGAGACGAAAGGAATCGGCGGGTGGAAGGGATATATCAATAGAAACATGAAGACCAGGACGATTGGAGATAGAATATTCTGCCTTCTTGATGATGTGGCTAGAAAAGCACCTCTTCTGCGGCAGAGCAGTCGGTCCTTCTTCCAATACACAAGCTCTGGCCGAAGCCCTAGCAAGAGGATCCACTATCCCTCTAGGGAAACACCTGTTAGGATTGGCCTACCACATGATGCATCAGATCGCCGTCAAACTGTCAACTGGAGAGCTGATTGGTAATCCTGGTAGTCCCTGGTGGTTCATTACTCTCTGGCTAACCTTATACATGAGTAAGGTCTTCCAGCAGCAAATAGAGACCAAAACATTCCCCAACATCGAATCAGAGGAAAACCCTATAGTACGACATTGGTGCACCTCTTTTAATGAGGCGGCATCGTCCTTTCCTGGCAGCCAGTTCACCCCCACCCAGATAGCCGAGTATTTCATATGCTTCTACAACGGCTTTAGTGAAGAAACTACAAGTTGGTATCCATACTAGAGAACTGAGCCACTTTTTAAGCTTCCCTTCTGCTTTGACTCGACGACCAACTCCTTCGACAACGAGCTCACAGATGTCTTGATGAAACCAGGGATCCTACCAGTGAACTTCTTTTCTGGGAAGGATTCTCCAACTTACAAGTTTTATAATCCGTCGGTTGCAGCACGACAATTCAGCCTCGGTCAGTTGCTGATTCAGGTTTACTTTGCCGGCCGTGCAAAGTTTCGAGATGCGATCACTAAGGGTCTTGATTATAATCGGCTATGCAGTTTAGTGCCCGACTCCAGTACCATTGATCTAAACAGCTGGGTAGTAGCTCCTTTTGCTGTCCAACAATTCAAATTATGGTGGGGAGAATGGAAGCATCATCTCTTCTATGTATCCCCCGCAACATATTGCAATGATCTGGATCCTGACAACATCGACCCAAATGCAATGGTACTGCCCTCTTCTCAGCTGATTTCAATGTCATTTCTTTTATACTATGAATTTATCGCTAACTTTTATTTTCCCTTACAGTCTGGACAGCAACCATATACATTATTTCTGCTTATCAGCTTATCAGGCCCCAACCATCGAGGACATCAGCACCGGCAGATCAAAACAGAAGCTACAAATACCTTCTTCAAAGAAGACGAGCTGTCGGGTACGTGCCCATATAGAGTCGGTCGATCCATCGGTGATGGCATTGGCTGAATCCTTAGCTGCACCGACTTCGCCGATTATCCAAGAAGTCGACCCCCAGGCCGCTACAAAAGCTGGAGCAGCTGCTGCATCATTGCTGGTAGAAGCTGTCCAGGTAACTTCATACACCTCGCACTCTTCTAAGTATTCTGTTGGTATTAATTGCTCCCTTTTGTTAGGCTGCGCAAATCGCCCCAGTACAATCTCCGCAACAATCGGCCACATTCCAGCCAGAGACCGGGACACCGGCAATCCCTCCCACTGAGGTAAAGAATATCTGTTTAATCTCCAACTTCTTAATACTTAATCAAAATCTAACCGATTTTTGATGCAGGCTACGATGGGTACATTGATTGTGCCCTTTCAACAACCATCGACCGGACAACTCGTAGAGGTATAACAGTCATTATCTATCATCAGACTTAGTCATTTGCCTTATACTTATAAAGATCTATTTCTTGTACCTTTCCAGGAGGCCGGCCCGAGTACGGCACCGATAATCGTCGAATCCTCTTCCTCCGACGAGCCAGCCGTGCCAATTCCCGAGATGAGGGTAGCACTCCCATCGGCACAAGCAGAAGAAATCCGTTTCAAGGAGGTAAGATACTTGACGTTCAAATCGGCCGATTTCCTATTACTATTGGCTAATTCGCATTATATATTCTTTCTCAGGAGTAGGATACTCCCAACAATAGTCTCTTTCCTTTGCGGTTGCACTTTCTAATGATGAAGAGGTCACCTCGCGCCAAGTTGCTCTGAGCTCAATCCCTGACGAAGTCCATACCAAACTCCTAAGTAGACGGACCCTCCTCCAAGACGACATTGGCCGACTAGTGGAAGATGCCTCGCCGATTCGGCAACTTTTCAGTGAAATCAGAGGCCGAGTTCTAGAAGAGGCAGAAGAGGCTCTGGCACCTGCCACATACATCAAGTCAATGCGGATTCCAGTGTTCAGGGCTCTACGCCACATGGCCGATCGTGCCAAATTAGCAAAAGCACGTGAGGAGGAAGATTCCTTCAAACATCGAGCTCAAGAGGTGCATCAACGAATCAACTTCCTTGAAAGTTCTCGCCCAGATATCTGTGGCGCCATAGACCGCCTCAAACGGCGAAGGGCAGAGCTTGCCAAGGAGATGGAGCAGGTGACCAAAGCCATAGCTGCCGAAGAGAAGAGACTCGAAGACCTCCCATCTATCATTGCCGATCTGAAGTCGGAGAGGCAGAACCTGGCCCATGAAGCAATCAGACTCCATCCTCACATGCCAGAAGTCCCTGGATCGGCTGACGATGACCAGAGGACTTTAGACTTGGCCGATCAGGTTAGGCAGCGAGTGATTGCGGCCATCAATGCCCTTCTTGGGCGAATTGTAAAAGCACTAAATGCCATGTACAAACATTTAATGTTCTCTTGCCGTTGACATGCGGATCAAACTTGGACCATCTTCTGTGGTAGCTTTTTCATTTAATGACCCTTTACTCCAATGGGACGCGTCTTACCAACCCCTCATCTTTTTCTTTCTATAAGTATGAGACTCCCGTATTGCTTTCTAAAGGCCATTCACACCTCGCCTATCTTCTTCTCATCGAGCAGTCTAATTTCCATACTCTTAGACTAGGCACCGAAATGTCTTCTTCTTCTTCTTCTCTCTCTGTCAATCAGGTACGAAATCTCCCTTTGTCCCTCCGTCTGACTTTTCAATCAATCTAATGACGGTTGCTTGTTTAATACCTTTCAGCCGAGATGCCTTAGTCCTTGCATGGAACGAGCCATAGAGGTTATGCATTCTGACGAACCGCTGACGCAGGCGGACAGAGATCTAATCAGGGCTCACCACGAAGAACTCAAAGATCATATCCCCGCTCATTTCCAGAAGATCCTGGATCACATGGACGCCAACTGTTCGAGAAGGCCGCCAACTGAAAGGAGTCATCTGCTTCCTCGTCAGGTCGCCCTTGAGGATGCCATGGTAGGGACATCCCAACTGCCTCTCGACAGAAGCCACCAACTTCCTCGCCAAGTTGCTATTGAAGCCTCCATGGAGGACTTGGAGGAGAAGAGCACCCGCCTCCTAATAGAGCTAGGCCGGATCGAGAGAAAGATTAAGAAAAAGCGTGGTCAATGAATGTATTGGTACTTTTGATCTAAGGGCGACTTGTACCATGTCGGCCATGTATCCTATTGTTGTACCGAATAATAAATCGGCCAAACTAGTCAAATGTTTCATCATCAAGGCGATATTATCTTTGCATCAGCTATATGAATACGAGCCAATAGGAGTCAGCCACAACATCTCGACATTCCATATCATCGGCTACGCATCTTCCCATATTCTAGGGTAATACCTCTTCAGATATCTCCCATTTAAAGCTCTTGTGAATTCCTCTCCTTCGATAGTTTCTAGTATGTATGCATTTCCCGGAGCACATCGGCCGATTCTATATGGCCCTTTCCAAGTAGGTGACCATTTATCGAATTTGGGATCTTTAGGAGAATTGCCTTAGGAGAATTGCTTGACCTTGACCTTCTTGTTGTATCACCTGGCCACTCTTTTCTTGTTCTCTTCGATGCTGATCAGGGCCCTCAATCGCTGACCCGCCAAATCGTCGAGCTCTCCTTTCATGAGGAGTGAATAGTCATCGGCTGTTAACTGATCTTGAAGCGTCGTGCGTCTGGACCCCATCCTTAACTCCCAAGGCAATACTGCTTCGTGACCATACACCAACTGGTAAGGAGATATCTTAGTAGCTCCGTGACAGGCCATCCGGTATGCCCATAAAGATTCGGTCAAGGATGCATGCCACCTTTTGGGCTGCTCCTCTATCTTCCTCTTGATAAACTTGATTATCCCCTTGTTGGACGATTCGGCCTGGTCGTTAGCTTGAGCATAATACGGAGAAGAATTCAACAATTTAATTTCCATATCGGTGGTGAACTCTTCAAACTCCCCTGAGGTGAACATTGTGCCCTGATCAGTTGTGATGGTTTGAGGGATACTGAATCGATAAACAATATGGTCTCACGAAATCGACCATAGTGGCTGATGTCACGGTCTTCAAGGGAACTGTCTCCACCCACTTGGTAAAATAGTCAGTGGCTACTAATATGAACTTGTGTCCCTTGCTTGATGGAGGATAAATCTGTCCGATGAGGTCTATTCCCCAACCTCTAAACGGCCATGGCTTGATTATCGGGTTCATAGCCGAGGCCGGTGCACGCTGCACGTTGCCAAACCTCTAACAATCTTGACACCCTTTATAATATTTAAAGCAATCTTCGAGTATCGTCAGCCAATAATACCCATTATTCCTGATCATCCACTTCATTTTGTGAGCCGATTAAAGAGCCCCGCACACGCCCTCGTGAATTTCTCCCATCAAAATCTTTGCTTCTTCCGTTCCAAGGCACTTGAGCAGAATCCCATAAATCTTCTGGTAAAACAAATCATGTTCGAGTAACACATATTTCGTGGCCTGAAAACGCACTCGCCGATCCACTTTCTTGGATGGGTCTTTTAGGTAATCGGCGATCTCCTTTTGCCAATCGTCGGCTGGAAGCTCCAGAGTCATGGTACCTTGAATCGACCGATACCCGGATCCGTGTTGGGCAAGCCTATTGGCCTCTTCGTTGTAATTTTTGGGAATATGCTCAATAACCGCATACTTGAATTCCTTTAAAAGTTGGAGGCAATCTTCATAGTAAATCCTTAAGACATCATCTTTGCATTCAGATCTCCCCGTCAACTGATCCACAATGAGCATGGAATCCCCAAAAATCTCCACCGCATCGGCTTTGATCTCTCTCAATAATTGAATACCTTTTAGGATGGCTCGGTATTCCGCCTGGTTATTGGTCGCGGATGCTTCTATCGGCAGAGAGAAATCATAACTTGCCCCCCGAGGCGATATGAGGATGATGCTGATTCCTGATTCGGCCCCACATGAAGAACCGTCGAAGTATAGAGTCCGTGGAACTGGTTCAACGACAGTGACTTTCGGTCCACAATGCTGAGCCACGAAATCGGCCATTACTTGGCCCTTGACAGCTTTGGCCGACTCATACCTTAGGTCAAATTCTGACAAAGCTAGGATCCACTTTCCAATCCTTCCTTTCAAAATTGGTAATGATAGCATGTATTTTACTACGTCATCCTTGCATACGACTATGCATTCCGCCGCTAACAGGTAGTGCCTGAGCTTGGTACATGAGAAATATAGACACAGGCACAACCAATCTACTAGGGAATATCTTGTTTCGGCGTCGAGGAGTCTTCTGCTGACATAATATATTACCAGTTCCTTTCCTTCGAACTCCTGTACCAGCGCCGATCCGATAGCCGATAAGTATAGTCTGAACGGCTTGTCAGCCTGTGGCGGGACTAACACAGGTGGCTAAATCAGATATTGCTTGATTTCTTCCAATGCTTTTCGTTGTTCTTCTCCCCACACGAATTCCTGATCGGGTTTCAACTTCAACAAAGGAGTGAAGGCTTGAATACGCCTGGACAAATTGGATATGAATCTTCTGATAAAGTTGACCTTGCCGATTAGGGACTGTAGCTCAGTTTTGTTCTGCGGGGCCACAACCTTGTTGATGGCAGCTATGATCTTCCGATTGACTTCTATCCCGCGCTCATGGACCATGAATCCTAAAAATTGTCCGGCCGACACACTGAACGCACACTTGTTCGGGTTCCTTTTCAACCCATGCTTCCTTGTGCACTCCAACATCGATGTAGATTTCCACCTATACACCAATGAGCTTGTGGAAGATGTAATTCATAGCCCTTTGATATGTAGCCCCGACATTTTTTAGGCCGAAGGTCATCACCACCCACTCGAATAAACCGAGGTGGCCCGGACACCTGAAAGCTGTCTTCGAAATGTCTTCTTTGGCCATTAATATTTGATTGTACCTTGCATTACCATCCATGAAACTGATGACTTTATGTCCTACGGCGGCATCTATCAAAACATCGGCTGTCGACATGGGATACCCATCAATCGGTGTAGCCTGATTAAGGTTCCTGAAGTCAATGCACATGCACAGCTTTCCATTTTTTTGTATACAGGTACGATATTAGAAATCCACTCGGCATAACAGCACTGCCGAATAAATCTTGCTTCAATCAATCTTGTAATCTCGGCCTTTATATCAGGTAGAATTTTAGGATTGCACCGTCGTGCGGGTTGCTGATACGGCCAATATCTTGGTTTTATAGGCAACCGGTGTTTGATAATGGACCGGTCTAGACCAGGCATCTCATGGCATTGTTTCTTGAGTAACTCGGTGAAGGAGGGCCCGTCATTGCATTTGTGTGACCCTTTGTTTACCTGAGTTGGTCATAGTTGTGACAGTGTTATCGGGTTTGCACTTGCGATTCTGATTACCCGAGTAGTTGTTTCTAGTATCATTGTTTCGATTTCTGTCTTGCTCATGAGTGGTGTTGTTGTTGTCGCGACTGCGGTTACGATGAGAGCTAAATCTCTCATGTTCTTTATCTTGTTCGTCTGCCCATTATTATACCATGATTTTGAGATCTTTGACGGTGGCTGGGCGATGCCTACCAAAGTCCTGGTATGTTCGATGATCATAAAGGCCATTTTGAAAGCACTCGATGACGTCTATTTCTGAAATGCGACTATTCTAGCTTTCTTTTCAAAGAAAACATCGTAGATATTCACAAAGTGTTTCACTTTCTTTCTATTTGACTTGGCCTAGATGAACTTTGTTGCCTGGGCAAGACATGGAGCCCGCGTAATTGTTGGTAAAAGCTTTTGTCAAGTCTTCCCAGGAGTCGATGGATCTAGGCTTGAGTGACTCAAGTGAGGACCAATGGATGGTCACCCTTGGATGATGAGTGATTGACAACGTTGTGTTGGATTTATGTGCTCTTGGGTTTTGATGTGCAGGTGTTGAGCTCGGAGGCGATGATCAATGGCGAGGTGAAGGTCAAGTAGAGACGGGCTGTGCCGATGGACTGGGAGTGGTGAAGGATGGATGTGAGGCTTGGACTGAGGGACCAGAGCGCCGGAGGATCAGCCGCGGTGGCTGACACTTGGGGACATCAACAAGCGCAAGTGTACATGGAGGAGTGACTGTGTTGACCAAGTCAAGACGGTGGTGACACGTGTTAAGGAGCGGGTTTGGTGGTTTGGGCTGAAAAAACCATAGGTGGTTGGTTTCCGAGTTTGGGTCGCAAAACCCGAGCGGAGGTTCCAATGAGGAACACGGAGGCACGTGGCGGAATCATAGAGGTTGCGTCGAGGCAAAGCAAGTTTGTGTAGGAAGCGTGGCCGTCTAATCGACCGAACACACAGATGGACCAAAATGCCCCTGCGCGGGTAGTTATCTTAATTCTAAGTTGTAGGGGTAATTTAGTCATTAGGGGAGTCTCTGAATAGAGATGGGGGGCTGGTTGTTTCAGTACCTCTCTAAGCACTTCATCTATCTAGGGTTTTAGTAGTTCATTAGTCTACTCTCTCTCTAGTTCATCGCTCTAGAGGTCCTCGGATGTTTTGAGCACCAAGTCGTTGTATTGAATCGAGTTTTTGTTGCGGGAATGGAGGCCCTGACCTGCTTGTGTCCTCCTTGCATTGGGGGATGACGATTTATGCAACTCTCGCTTGAGTTCTTCGCGTTCTTAGTTTCTCCCATTTTTCCCTTCTCACATTTTTCTTCGATTTGTGATTTCTGAGGAGTCTTGGCTCAAGCCGATCATTGGGAAATGAACTAGGACGTGATTGAAGCCTTTCCACCAAAGGAATTCATCTAACTCCTCATGAGTTCATAGATCGGGACGATTCAAGCTCTAGGTTTGATAAACCGGCATTCCTCACGAGATATTTAATTCCCTTTGATTGGCTGATCTTTTTGAGGAGATCTTTTGGGAACATGTTTGTTATGTTGTTGGAAAACTGTGGTAAATATTTCGTGATTTTTTGAGGTCGTTTGATCAAGTTTTGGATTTTTCTTCTCTCCTCACAAAGGCTGATTTCTGTGCTGTCGCAAGTTCCGACCGGAAATTTGCTGAAACAACAGTGACTTCCTATCGGGAGTTTCCCGGTACTTCCGATAGGTATCAGAACTTCCGATAGGATGTCGAAAGTTGTGACAAGAGCATTTTGAGTCCTGTTTTGACTCGGATCTTTGGAGTTTGCTTTCCGGATCTTTGGAGTTTGCTTCTAGTTGTTTCTTGAGAGTCCCGCTGTGTTATCGGTCATCACCATAGACATCCAGCCACCCAGTTGGCTCATGGATCTCTCGTCTTCCGCTCGCTTTGGTTTTGGGGTTTAAATTTGGGACAGAAGCCTAAGATTTCAAAAGAAATATTTGAGGCTCCCATTCACCCCCTGGTCGCCTTTTTGGTCCTTTAATTGGTATCAGAGCCGGTTAAGGTTTCTCCATACCCTAATCGGTTTCGAAGCCTATTATGGCAACTTTTGAGCGTTCTTCCTCGACCGCTGCACCCTACTTTGATGGCTCTGACTATCGGTATTTGAAAACTCGCATGAGAGCCCATGTAAATAGTAAAGGAGTAGGGGTTTGGAAAATCACTCAGGATGTGACTTATGTGATTCCTGCTACTCGCTTGACTCAAGAAGAAAGAGATAAATATCACACCAATAACAAGGCGGTGGATATCTTGTTTGCGAGTCTGTGCCATGCTGAGTTTGACCGTGTCGAGGATCTATCTCTTGCTCATGAGATTTGGTCCAGACTTCAGAGTTTTCATGAGGGAAACAGTCAGGTGAAGGCAAGACTCTTTGAGACTTATAGGCGTGAGTATGAGAACTTTATTCATTTGCCTGGAGAGTCTGCCGATGCTTTGTTTTAGCTCTTTCTTGTTATTGTGAACAAGATGAAAGCAAACATCACCGTCTTACCCTACACCGATCATGATAGAGCTTTATAGCTTCTGCATGCTTTGGATCATGAGGTGTGGGGTACGAAGGTTGATGCTATCATTGAGTCACCCAATTATGAAACACTTTCCACTGATGAACTCTTTGCCAAGTTGAAATCCACGGAGGTTGACAAGAGGCTCCTAGCAAAACAAGGAGGCCCTACTGATCCAAATAGTATGGCTCTCATGCTGGCTCTGGATAGCTTAAGTCTTTGGGGAACTTTTCTTCTATGTCATTTGCCTTGTCTTCCTTGGTTTCTGTTTCAGCAGAGCAATTGGAGGTCCTTGATGATGATGAGCTCGCCTTGATCACACGGTGGTTCATGCGCTTCAACGACAACCACAAGAACAGGCGAAGGAACAACAACACCTGCTTCGAAGGAACAGGTGAAGAAGAAGAATGGCAAGAACTTCAACGGCCTTTGCTTCTACTCCGGCAAGAATCACGACGGGTACTGTGTCATGGCCCTTAACACCGACAACAAGAAGGATGACAAGGAAAGCGACTCCGACACAGAAACAGAGGTAAAGGCTACTCTAGAGCAACTTGCCTTAGAAATAGAGGAATTGAATGATTGCCTGATCAATCAAGATAAGTTGATTAAGAAGGCAGCTCGTGAACGTGTTGAGCTTAAGGCTAAGTTAGACAGTGCTTCGATTGAGATAGATATGCTTAAATCTGCTCCTCCTGTTTCTGATGTTGTTGAGTGTAATGAATGTGTTGTTCATATGGATTGTCTTGCATCTTTACAATCTAAGCATGCTTTGTTAGTAGATGAATTGGATTTGACTTGGGCTGCTTTAGATGAGGTCAAGACTAGGCCTGTTTTGCTTGGTGCATGTAAGTCTTGCCCCGCTTTGCAAGTTCAGTTGGACAATGCATGTGCTAAGCTTAGTGCTTTTGGGAAGTCTGAGTTCATTGCTAGATCTAAACTTCCTGAATGCACTGATTATCCTAAACTCAAGCTTAGTTTGCAACATGCTGAGGATGAAAACTCTTACTTACGCACGGTTCATAGTTGGGTGTCAAGTAGGGAACCTCAGCTAGGCATGATGATTCAGGAGTTCAAAAGGGCTCATGGTTTTGGGCTTCGGTCTGTTATGAAGGGTTGTCATTTTAATGGGTTGCACAAGTTCTTTGATGGGTTGTGTGAGAAGGTGGGTCAAAACAGTGGTGAGAGAAAGAAACCAAGCTACAATCAGTGTGAGCCACCAGCTGACAACACTCCTTGAGAGTCGCCTACTAAAAATAGAGCAAAACTTGTCTGAGTGTGTGAGAGATGGAGTTTTCATTGAGACACCACTCAAAGTACCCAAGAAAGCCATTTGGGTAGAAAAGCCAAACCACCTCAAGAACAAGCTTGACACACTTCCGGAAATTGCTCTTAAGAAACCTCCACCAAAACCCTAAGCCAAACCACAACCTAGAGTGAATCAACAACCAAAACAGCCTGCTAGATTCCACTGTGAGTATTGCAAGAGATGGGGTCACCTTGAGGAGTTTTTCTTTCGCAAGAAGAAAGCTTTGAGGCGTGAGTGTGAGTGGGGCAACAGGGACATGTACCACCCTTCTCATGGTGTACATGCACCTATAGCAGCTCCTCCACCTCATCATGTGGATAGTGTGCGTTTTCCTCCTTCGCGTGTTTTTGCCAGGTGTGCTCCTCGCCATGATCAATATAGCCCAGGACAGCATGGCCGTGGCTTTGAGTCTCGGAGCTACAACGGACTACATTTTCCCCCAAGCGTTGGCCGTAGTCCTCCTATGAGACGAGAGATGGTTGATTTTGCTAACCTCACTCTTGAGCAAATGGTTCGACACTGGTATTCTACTTGTTTTTCAAACCCCAGTGTTGAGTCATATGCTCATCCTTGGTCCTCTTTCGCTTGAGCAGGTCGGAGGCCTGGAGAACACGTGGCTCATTGATTCCGGTTGCTCTCGACACATGACCGGTGATCACAGATGGTTCTCCAGCCTCACCTCCGTGATGACCAAGGAGTACATCACTTTTAGGGATAATAGCAAAGGTAAGGTAATGACTGAAGGTGGCATTAAGGTGAGTGAGAACTTCATGCTTAAGCGAGTTGCCCTTGTAGATTCTCTTGGCTTTAATTTGCTTTTGGTTTCTCAACTCCTTGACGATGGCTTTGAGGTGCGTTTCAAGCATGGGTCTTCAAAGATCGTGGACTCTCGGGGGGATCTTGTGTGTGTGATCATTCCCGACAGTCAAGTGTTTCGGGTTGATTTTTCCAAATCATTTGGTCTTTCTCGATGTCTTGTGGCTGGCTCAGCTTCTGAACTTTGGAAATGGCACAGAAGATTGGGCCATTTGAGCTTTGACTTGCTTTCCCGGCTGAGTGCTTTGGATTTGATTCGAGGTTTACCAAAATTGAAATTTGAGAAAGATTTGGTTTGCGCTCCCTGTCGACATGGGAAGATGGTTGCTGCTTCTCACCCACCTGTGACTCAGGTGATGACTGAGCATCCGGGTGAACTGTTGCATATGGACACTATTGGTCCAGCCCGCGTTTGCTCAGTTGGTGGGAAGTGGTACGTGCTTGTGATTGTCGATGACTTTTCGAGGTATTCATGGGTTTTCTTCATGGCTTCTAAGGATGAGACTTTCTCCTTTGTTCAAGATTTGATTTTGAGGTTGAAAAATGAGCGACCAAAAGATGTCATGAGGGCCATCCATAGTGACAATGGCACATAATTCAAAAATGCTCATTTTAAAACATTTTGCAAGGATCTTTGACTTGAACACCAGATTTCATCGCCTTATGTCCCTCCTCAGAATGGTGTTGTTGAAAGGAAGAATCGGACCATTTGTGAGATGGCTAGGACAATGCTTGATGAGCATAGGACTCCTAGAGAATACTGGGTTGAAGCTGTTAACACTGCTTGCTATGTTTCCAATCAAATTTTCTTGCGAGCTTTCATGAAGAAAACTTCTTATGAGTTGATGCATCGACGTTCTCTCAAAGTGAGTCACCTAAGGGTTTTTGGTTGCAAATGTTTTATTCAGAAGCAAGGCAACTTGGACAAATTTGAGTCTCGGTCCACTGATGGCATTTTTCTTGGTTATGCTTCTCATAGTCGGGCTTATCGTGTGCTTAACCTTGAAACTAACCGGATTGTGGAAACCTGTGAAATTACTTTCGATGAAACTATGCCTTGCAAAACCCCTGTCTTTGAGACTATAGGTGAACATGAAATGGGACAAAGCATTTTTGAGGAAGAGGAAGAGCGTGCTAGTGGTGGTGATGAGGAAGATGATGAAGCTAATCATGCTCCAGCTGCAAGACTTGTACATTCTACTTCAACAACAAGAGTTGATGGCCCTACCCCTACTACCACTACCTCAAGCCATCACCAAGTACCACTCCAAGATGATGAAGAAGAAGATCAGGTTGAGCCAGCTGCTGTTGAGGGGGAGGCAACTTCAGATTGAGGAGCTCCATGACACATTCAGCGTGACCATCCTCCACAACAGATGATCGGTAACTTGCATGAGCATACCACTAGACACAGCTCTAGGCAGATTTCACACTTTGCATATTCTGCTTTTGTTGCCTCTTTTGAACCCTGAGATATTGGACATGCTTTATCTAATTCAAACTGGGTCAATGACATGCATGAGGAGTTAGAAAATTTTGAGCGAAACAGGGTTTGGGTTTTAGTTGAACCACCTCCAAATTGCCATCACATAGGAACAAAATGGGTTTTCAAGAACAAATAGGGTGAAAATGGGTTGGTTGTGAGAAACAAAGCGAGGTTGGTTGCTCAAGGTTTTAGCCAAAAAGAGGGGATAGATTATGAGGAAACTTTTGCCCTAGTTGCCCGTTTGGAAGCGATTAGAATTCTGCTAGCCTTCTCTGTGGCTAAAGGTTTTAAGCTCTTCCAAATGGATGTAAAAAGTGCCTTCCTTAATGGATTCATTGAGGAGGAAGTGTATGTGAGACAACCCCCCAGTTTTGAGAGTCCAAAACATCCTGACCGTGTTTTCAAACTCCAGAAAGCTCTCTATGGCCTAAAACAAGCACCTCGAGATTGGTATGCAAGGTTGAAATCCTTTTTGCTTGGGAATGGGTTTGAAATAGGTTCAGTTGACAAAACTCTTTTTCTCCTTAGGCAAGGCAAAGATTTGCTAGTTATTCAGATTTACGTGGATGATATTATCTTTGGTGGTTCCTCTCATGCTTTGGTTGCCAAGTTTGTAGATACTATGAGCAGGGAATTTGAGATGTCAATAATGGGTGAACTAACCTTCTTCCTTGGGCTACAAATCAAGCAAAGCATGGAAGGAACTTTCGTGCACCAAGGGAAGTACACAAAGGACGTGCTAAGAAAGTTTAACATGGTTGATGCTAAGCCACTGTCCACACCCATGGCGATGATGACAGCGCTTGATGCGGATGAAGACGGCGAACCGGTGGATCAGAAGGAATACCGGAGCATGATCGGCTCCCTCCTCTACTTGACGGTGATGAGACCCGACATCCACATCGCAGTGTGTCTGTGCGCCCGATTTCAGGCTTCTCCAAGAACCTCTCACCGCCAAGCAGTTAAGAGGATCATGAGGTATTTAGGCTTTACCCCTGAATTCGGTTTGTGGTATTCTGCCTCCTCGGCACTCACACTCCGCGGATATTCCGATGCGGACTTTGCTGGGTGCCGACTGGATCACAAGTCTACCTCAGGCACTTGCTAGTTTCTCGGTTCGTCTTTGGTCTCTTGGTCTTCTCGCAAACAGTCTAGTGTTGCTCAGTCTACCACTGAAGCTGAGTATGTTGCTGCTGCTAGCTGTTGTTCCCAGTTGCTTTGGATGATTTCCACTCTGAGAGACTTTGGTTTGAGATTTTCCCATGTGCCTCTTCTTTGTGACAGCACGAGTGCCATAAGTGTAGCCAAGAACCCTGTTCTCCATTCAAAAACCAAACACATAGATGTGAGATACCATTTTCTGAGAGATCATGTTGAGAGAGGAGACATTGGCCTTGGCTATGTTGCTACCCAAAACCAGCTCGCTAACATCTTTACCAAGCCCCTGGATCATATATGTATAGTCATTTTTTTGAGTTGGGTTTTGGTGCTTTTCTTGTATCATATATGTATAGTCATTTTTATTGTTTGGATTTCATTGCATCTGTATCATATTGCATTATATGAGCTTCTCTTATATGCCCTGTATACTACCTTATGCTACTTGTGAGATAGTGCTTTGGTTGGTTACTTTGATGCAATGTGCAGTTATGCTCCTGATGATCTTGTTTACTTAATAAGATAAATATTTTCTGAAATCTAATGCTATATCACCCATAAGTTGATGCTTAGTTATGATTTGCCCCTGTTTGAATGCTAGTTCCATTTTTAGCTTATGTTTGGAATGCATGTTCTTTTCAATCGGGTCAAAGATCTAGGTATCATTGCGGATGTTTAGCCCATGATGCACCCCTTGGAGAAGCATGGCTTCTTTGTGCCGCAAAGACACTTCATGTCCTTTGCCTTGTGTGAATCATGAAAAGAAAAATTCAAGAACTTCACCAAGTCTTTATGCTTAATTTTTTATATTTTGGCTTGCTTAGTTGTTACAATATGTCTACCAAAAAGAAGTAGGCACTTGGTTTCAACAAAGCTTCACACGACAAGAGATGCGTATGTGGGTGTCTGCACTGATCTTTTGTCAAGAATGGTTGTTACTTGTATGAGTTTTGATGGCCTAGTTATTCTTGCTTGGGTTTTTCTTAACAAGGTATTTGCTCATGTAGTGATCTTTTTCAACATTGCTAATTCTCATACTTGCTGTAACATGATTTCATCTTGCTGGCGATGCAGTTGCTTCCTGTAATACTTCAAGCTTATCTCTCTTGTAGCCTTTGAGAGTATTTCATGGTATATCTGAGAAGCTTGTTCGTTCTTGCATTTCCAAGTCATGATTTTCGACCTTCATGCTTATCTTGATGCTTGCATTGCCAACAAGGGGGAGAGATTTCACACAAACTCATTCTTTTGTCGAGGGGGAGAGTTTTTCATGCATTTGTTCTGTCGAGGGGGAGCTCTGTGAGTTTTTATGTTCTTGTGCTCATTTGCTCTTTTGCCGGTCGCGGTGAGCTATTGTACCCTTGGATCACATGTTTGAGGGATCACATGTTTTTATCTCAGTCGTGTCGAGCCATTGCCCTTATCTTAGGGGTCTAAGGGCCTGTTTGGTAGAGCTCCAGCTCTGAAAAAATAGCTCCAAATCCATAGATCCAGCTAGCTCCACCATAGAGCTGCTCCACCGTAGATCTAATATCTCAAAAAACGTTTGGTACAGCTCCATTCTTGTCTTTATCTCACTGGCAATTTGGGCCCATTCATCAGAATAAAAAAATATCTCCTTCCTGGCGCTGTTGCACGCATGGTTGAGGTGCTGGCAGGCACGGCCTCGCCGGCGGCCTCGCGCGCGCTGGCGGGCGCGGCCACGCCGGCGGCCAGGCGACCTCGCGCGCGCGGGCGGGCGCGGCCGCGCTGGCGGCCAGGCGGGCGGGTGCGGGGCGGGGCTTCGGCGGGCGGGGCGGTGCTCCGACGGGCGGAGCGAGGCGGCGGGCGGGCGCGGCCTCACCGGCGGCTGGGTGTGGGGTGGGGCTTCGGCGGGCGGGACGGCGCTCCGGCAGGTGGCATGCTAGCAGGCGCTGCCCCGCCGGTGGCTAGGCGGGCGGGTACGGGATGGGGCGCCGGCGGGCGGGACGGCGCTCGAGCGGGCGGGGCGTGCGGGCCGCCGGCGAAGCGAGACGGCGCTCCGGCGGGCAGGGCGGTGCTCCGGTGGGTACGGGGTGGCGGTCCGACGAGCGGGGCGCGGTGGGGCTGCGGCGAGCGGGGCGCGGCCATGGCAGCGCGAGAGGAAGCTGTGAAGAAATAGAACGAACCGGTCATTTTCCACTAATGAGTGGCAGTGGTGGGTAA
Organism: Setaria italica; assembly: GCF_000263155.2. NCBI lineage: Eukaryota > Viridiplantae > Streptophyta > Magnoliopsida > Poales > Poaceae > Setaria > Setaria italica. The sequence continues at coordinate 11,286,860 of NC_028457.1, read as the reverse complement.
TTTCCTCCAACTCCACCAAATTTGATTTCGTGGAGCACCCCCTGAGGTGCTCCACCAAATCCATGGATCTGGGGGTAGATCCACCGTTTTCGTGGAGCAGATCCGTGGTGGAGTTGCTGGATCTAAAACCGTTTGGCTGAAAAAATCTAGAACAGAGCTATTTTTGATGATCTGGAGCTGCGTGGAGCTCTACCAAACAGGCCCTAAGACTTTGCAGTTTGAGTTTCTTCTTTCTTTTCTTATCAAACTATGAATTTGTGTTGGGTGTTGTCAATGCACTCATCAAGGGGGAGATTGAGGACCAATGGATGGTCACCCTTGGATGATGAGTGATTGACAACGTTGTGTTGGATTGATGTCCTCTTGGGTTGTGATGCGCAGGTGTGGAGCTCGGAGGCGGTGATCAATGGCGAGGTGAAGGTCAAGTAGAGACGGGCCATGCCGGTGGACTGGGAGCAGTGAAGAACGGACGTGAGGCTTGGACTGAGGGACCAGAGTGCCGGAGGATCAGCCGCGGTGGCTGACACTTGGGGACATCGACAAGCGCAAGTGCACATGGAGGAGTGACCGTGTTGACCAAGTCAAGACGGTGGTGACACGTGTCGAAAAGCGGATTTGGTGGTTTGGGATGAAAAAACAAAAGGCGGATGGTTTTAGGGTTTGGGCCACAAAATCCAGGCAGAGGTTCTGAGGAGGATCACGGAGGCACGTGGCGGAATCACAGAGGTTGCATCGAGGCGAAGCAAGTCTGTGCAGGAAGCGTGGCTGTCCGATCGACTGAATACATAGATGCACCAAAATGCCCCTGCGTGGGTAGTTATCTTAATTTTAAGTTGTACGGGTAATTTAGTCATTAGGGGAGTCTCTAAATAGATATGGGGGGCTGGTTGTTTCAGTACCTCTCTAAGCACTTCCTCTATCTAGGGTTTTAGAAGTTCATTAGTCTACTCTCTCTCTCTAGTTTATCTCTCTAGATGTCCTTGGATGTTTTGAGCACTGAGTCATTGTATTGAATCAAGTTTTTGATGCGGGATTGGAGGCCCTAACCTCCTCGTGTCCTCCTTGGGTTGGGGGATGATGATTTGTGCAACTCTTGCTCGAGTTCTTCGCGTTCTTAGTTTCTCCCATTTTTCCCTTCTCACGTTTTTCTTCGATTCATGATTTCTGAGGAGTCTTGGCTCAAACCGATCATTGGAAAATGATATAGGACGTGAGTGAAGCCTTTCCACCAAAGGAATTCATCTAACTCCTCATGAGTTCATAGATCAGGACGATTCAAGCTCTAGGGTTTAAAAACCGCCATTCGTCACAAGATATTTAATTCCCTTTGATTGGCTGATATTTCTGAGGATATCTTTTGGGAACATGTTTTTTATGTTGTTGGAAAACTATGGTTAAAATTTTGTGATTTTTGGAGGTCGTTTGATCGAGTTTTGGATTTTTCTTCTCTCCTCACGAAGGCTGATTTCTGTGCTGTCGGAACTTCCGACGACACTGTGTCGGAAGTTCTGACAGGAAATTTGCCGAAACAACAGAGACTTCCTGTCGGGAGTTTCCCGGTACTTCTGATAGGTATCAGAACTTCTAATAGGATGTCGGAAGTTCTGACAGGAGCATTTTGAGTCTTGTTTTGACTCAAATATTTGGAGTTTGCTTTCCGGATCTTTGGAGTTTGCTTCCAGTTGTTTCTTGAGAGTCCTGCTGTGTTATCGGTCATCACCATAGACACCCAGCCACCCAGTTGGCTCGTGGATCTCTCGTCTTCCGCTCACTTCGGTTTTGGGGTTTCAATTTGGGATAGAAGCCTAAGATTTCAAAAGAAATATTCGAGGCTCCCATTCACTCCCCTCTGGTCGCCCTTTCGGTCCTTCATCAAGCTATGTTAATGGTGTGGGTTCCATGCATATGGGGAAGTGAATGACTTTTGTATCGTCAGTGCCCCCGACTGCTTGAACTGCTAGTGAGTAGCACCGTAGCCATTGGACTGGATCTTGCTTGCCATTGTATTTGGTAATCCCTGTTGGCTTGAATTTCTCAGGTAGTTTAGTTATCATTACTCATGTGGTGAAAGCGGGAAAATGGTTATAGTCATCGACTTCGCATTCACATTCACGGCGATGATTACAATTGATTACCTCTCTTAGGTCGCTGAAAATTGAAGCTTCGCGATCAGTTCTGCGGTGGTGAGGGCTCTTTGCAGAGTTAGTGCAGCTAACTTCTCCTGCATCCTTATTTCGCCTTTGGGCCTCGCGTTCATCTCTATTTTGCCTTTGGCTATGTTGCCTTGGCTAGTTGACTACTTCATTACTTTTTCTTGGAGCCTAGCAATGGCCACCATGGACTACGACGTCTCTGCTGCCGTCTTGGTGAACCGAGTTGCGAGGAACAGATGGGATTGGAGATTCTTTGTCGAGTAATTTGTAACCTTGTTCTGCAAGTTGTGCTATTAACCCGTTGCCTCATTTCGCGAGTTGCGCTGTTAACTCATTGTCTCTGTCATGAGGTATGAGAGTTGATATGATATTGATTGAGGCAATTGCTGCGAGTGGAGTGTTGTGCTCCCGAGCTTGCACTGCGTCAAATGCTCTTTCAAGGTTTACGATAGGAATGTTTGTAGCTACTAGTCGGCGGCGATCTGCTCGGGAAGCATTGCGTGCTCTTCTTTGATTTCTTTGTTAAGAAGTTTCATCTTGTGGGGCGTTGGCTGATGACTCATCTTATGAAATGCCATCGATTTGTGTAACATGTCGAGAAGTTCTCTGCAGGCTAGCGCCCGTGTCGTTGTTTTGTGATGTGATGACAAACATTTCTCTGCCCAGGTAGTAGCTTCCATAGCTTGATGTTCCAATCTCTGTAGTGCTTCCTTCCTCATGTGTTGAAGTAAGCGGTATGCCCTCCTGATACGGTAGGTTGTCCATGTGAGCAACAAGGCCTGACTCGTGATCTTGGGCTAGGAAAGATGGCTTCAATCCAGGCCAATAAACACATCTTCCCTATGGGGTTGAAGTGATTACTAAGCCTTGAGCTGGGCCCAATAAAGGGATCTCTTGGACGTAGTCCGAGTTATAGTTGCAGTCCTTGACTAACTCGAGTTCAGATTGGATTCAAGTGAGAAAACCTTGGTGGACCATGCCCATGTTGTGGAGTCCATGCGAGAATCGACTTCGAGTTGAAATCGACTTGTGGGATAACTTGGGCGTTAGCCCGTGTGGGCTAGTTTGAGTCAAGGTCGAGTCCAAGCCGTAGTCAAACTCGATGTCGTTGATGTTGAAATTTTAAATTTTCTCAGCAAGATTCTCTGTTTCTTGAGGAAAATTTTCGTCAAGACACTCCTTTTCCTAGTTGCTGATGATGTAGCATTGAAAGGATCCAGTGCTGTCAGCAATGCAAAGCCAGGAGCCGAAGACGAAGGTTGCGCCCGCCTCAAAGGAAAAAATGGGCTTGATGATGACTGGTGCCATCAATCTTGCGTGGAGAAACTCAGCGACTGCCCCTACCTGGCGCACTAGCTGTCGGTGTTTTAAGACCGGCAACCCGCCTAGGGGGTACCCTAGGTGGTCTTTTGTGTAGTGGGTGTCGTCAAGAATCAAGGAGTCGATGATGACACAAGGGACATGATTTATACAGGTTCGGACCGCTAGATCGCGTAATACCATACATCCTGTATGTAAATGTTATTGAGCTTGTTCTTCGTTGTCTTGGAGGGGTTCCTGCCCGCCCTTATATAGTCGAGGGAGCAGGGTTACAGGGCAGATTGTATATGAGTCCTAGTCGAGTACGCTTTACAGAGTCCTATTATAACTCAGTAAAGTAGCTTCCTTCTGACCTGACAAGTCTTCGGGGAGCACATAAAGTCTACACGCCCTGCAGAGTACTCTTCATGTCCGAGTAGGTTTCAGGTATGTTCCCTTGAGTGGGTCCGTAAGTCTTTTGGTGGGCCCAGGGGTGCATAGTCGACAATATTGAAATCCTCAATGATGAAGTGGAGGTACTTGGTACGGTAGTTTTATATCATACCGAAGGTCACTGGCAGCGTGATCTATATGAGGGGGACCGCTGGGTCATCCAGGATGATGCCGAAGAAAGGTGTCTGCATTGGATTTAGATCCATGGTGCAGAGATCGATCTCCTTGAGTGTGTTGGCGAAGAGGATGTTTAATCTGCTGCGCTGTCAACGAGGACCTTACCGAGGTGCACGTTGCAGATGGTTGGGTTGATCACATGGGGATACCTTTCTAGTTTTGCGACCATATACTCGGGTGGGTAGCTTTGCTGAAGGTATTAGGAACCTCGGACCACCGCAGATATTCTACAGTAGCTAGCTCTGTGGCATAGACCATCTGGCATTGAGTCAGCTTCTTCTTCCTCTTGGACTCGAACTGCTCGGGACCGCCATAGATCATGTTGATAGTCCTGTTTGCTGTCTGGAAGTCTTCATCGGCAGGGTGACCCTTGCGGGGCTCCTTGTCCTTGTCGTCGTTGTGAGGTGGCTTCCCAAAACCTTTTCCTGAGAAATCCCTTTTCAGGCCAAAACATTCTCAAGCCATGTGCTTGTGGTTCTTGTGGTACGAGCATTGCATGTCCAGCATCTTCTAGATTTCTTCTGGACTGATTCATCCATGCCATTGCTCCACCGTGGTGATGACCTCAACCGTTTTCCGCTTCCGCCCACACTGTTCTCCCTTGCGGGAAGTTTCAAGATGGTCGTGGCGTGCTTCCACATCACGGGGCCTTGGGTGGGACCAGTTCTCCTCTTCCCATCGGACCTTGAACTCGCTGAGTTGCTCCTTCTCAGCTTCTTCTCCATCTGCCTAGTTGTTGGTGATGGCGAACATCTCATTGACATTCGTCGGCGGCTTCTGTGTCCATTTGTTGATCAGCGTGCCATTGGAGAGCCCATTCTGGAAGGCGCTCATCATGTTGTGATCCTTGATGAAAGGGACCAAGTTCTTCTTTTCGAAGAACCGATGGATATAGCCTCGCAGGGTCTCATTTTTGTGCTGCTGGATCTGGCCTAGGAGCCTATTACTCCCTGGTCTCTCCCAGGTGCCGATGTAGTTGCCAGTGAATAGCAGGCAGTGCTGCTCCTAGTTATCATTGGAGTCGTGTGGCAGTCCTGCCAGCCAGTTGTGCCAGTCTCTAGTGAGCATGATGGGCAAGTAACTAGCCATCACGGCGGTGTTGCCTCCAGCCGCCTTGATAGCAATAGAGTATATCTGCAGCCACTAAGCGGGATCTGACTTCCCATTGTACTTGTCGACATCGGAAAGCTTGAAGCCACATGGCCATCTGACTTGGCGTAGCTAGGAGCTGAGGGAAAGGAAGCCATCATATGTCAGGGCCCTTCCCCGACCTCTACGGGGGCAATTGACCGGTCTTTTCCCACAGCTATAGCCGTCACTGGTGGAGTCCGAGTAGTCGGATTCCACATAGTTGCTCTCCGTCTCCAGCTCAAGTGTCTTGTTTGACGTCAGCACCGACGCGAAGGTTCGTGCTCACGGTCGTATTCCTCCTCATGCAAGATCTCCTCATCCTCTCGGTGAGAGATGCGGTAGTGTATCGTGTGCCTCGCGTTGCGTCCTCGGTTGTTCCAATCGTGAAGGTCTTCGTTGCACTGAGTGCCGACACATCGTGATTTGGAAGTCGTAGTTTGCTTTTGCCAGACTGGCAGAGATGGGTCATTGCGGTTTATCGGAGTTGCCATAGTCAGGACCATTGCTCATACTCGAGCCAATCCCGAGGTGTTGGGAAGGAGAGTGGTGAGCTCTTGGTTGGTGGTGACAAGGTTCTCCTTTCACATTGTGTAGACCTTGTGACTATCATAGTCCATGGTGAACTCCTTCTCTAGGTTACGAGGGCGGAGGGTACGTTGCTTGCTCCCACACGGCCTCCTCCTCCTCTCCCTATTGAATCCACCTTGTTCTTGATTGCCGGCAGCGTTAGCAGTAGCATTAAGGATTTGTTGTCGCTTGGCCACTCGGTTGCATTCTTCTAAATGCATTGGGCCTTGGCCTGCTCCATTTCTCCCTCAACAGTTCGCTCGTCGTCGGACACCAGTGGTGCTACGACGGCATAGATGAAACCGGGAGAGGGAGCACCTTTCGGAGCTATCAGCGGATTTGACAGAAGTTTCCATCTGAGCCGTGTCTCCTATTGCGGGTTCTAGATTTGTTGTAGATTCTATTTCTGCGCCCTCCTCCAGGATTGGAAAGAGTGAGTCATCGACAAGAAGATGGTTGTTGATGACAACCACGATCCGCGATTCATCCTCGTCTGACTGATCATTGACAGAGTCGAAGAAGTTCAATCTCAACATTGCCTTCCTCGTGACCTCTAAAAGGTGGCGGCGGCGTTCCTCAGCCCATAAGGGATACAGACAAAAGGAGCAGAACCAACCGGTGCCTGAGTCAACTGGCAGAGGGTTATGCACTCGGCAAGTTGAGTTGCAATCTGATCCATTGCTTGGACTAGACCATCGGCAGAGAGGGCTATAGAAGTGTTGACGCTCATTATTGACACACTTTTACCCCTGTTTATCTTCAATAATGACATGAATTTAATACCTAAACTATTGATCACACCTAATAAACCGATCATTTTCACATGTGCAACATATTTTGTAGGATATTCTGTTTTGTAGGGAATTGGACCTAAAAGCATATTTTTGGATAAAGCACTGAACGAGCATCGAACCAAAGGAAGACGAAGGACAATGGGCCTAGGAAGGTCTTAGGTCGATCGGCCCAGAGGAGCCAGGCCGATTAGCCTAGGTCCTCTGGCGCCCCCTGATGCCCATCTTTTGGCAAGCAATTCTCCGAGATGACTTTGGTATCAAAGAGGAATAAAAGGAGATCAAGCGAAGATTTGGAAAGATATTGAAGATCAATCTTATCTCGAAGCTACCGACAAGCTAGGCCCACATGAGAGTGAAAATAAGACTCCTGAGCATCGAGGGAGACTTGGAGATGAAGCAGGATGTGGGGGGCCAAAATGAAGGCCCAGGCCGATCGACTTGGACCCTCCCAAGCCGATCGACCTGGGGGATTCCTTCATTCCCTCTCCTTCCAATTTTTGCCACGCGCCCTCTAGACTATAAATACCTTAAAAATCCACCGAGCCCCATATCCAAGACGATGTACTTGATGTGAAGCAGTAGAGAAGCAAAAGGAACTTGAGGGACACCTCTCCGGAGAGCCGAGGGCCATGCAGTCGTTGGGGGTTAGCGTAGGCGAACCTCTGTCGGCGTCACCCTATGAGGAAGATCACGCTGGAGTTCTAGAGCTAGGAGTCATCAAGATCAAGGTAGGATCCCGGTGGTGATCTTGTGATGTGCAATCATTCATGGTGAAGTAATAGATGTGTTCATGTTCTTAGCGATTTAGATATCTCTTTTGATGGTTTAATGCTTTATCGGGTTTGCTTGCTTTTCAATCTATTAATCAATGATAGATTGCTTAGGATGTTCTTGTGGTCGCAGTGACCGGATTTGCATACCTGATCTACCAATGAGTGTAACATGTTCTTTTGATTGTGCCTTTAATCTACCTATGCTGATAGAGGGGCTAGTGACATGATCTTTCTTGTGTAAGATAGGGGGTTTTGAGGGCCGGATTGGAGGTGTAGATTTAAAGATGTTTTTTACTAGGATCATATCTGTGTTGCTTTGCTATACATGCTTAGAATTACAACTTATGTATAGTCTTGGTTGCTCTAGATTGGTTACCTCTGCTCTATCTGTTATCTATCTGTACATGCTTAGTAGATTATATATGAATCACCCTTCAACACTAAGTCCATACTAACAATGCTAGTTAAAATAGATCTTATGCTATAAGTTCCACGAATTGATAAACTTTAGGGGAGTATTCTGAGAGAAGAGCTACAACTGATCCATGTGCCTGCGGTTCACAACTTGGTGTGCTAACAGCCATCAACAAGCTTTTCTAGTGCCGTTGCAGGAGAAGTAATAGTCAAGTTCCAAGTTTATATATGCATGACTTTTTATTCATAATCTTTAATTCTTTTCTTTTTAATCTTTTTGTTTTTGTTCGATCTCAATCAAAAGTTCAATCTAGTTCTTGTATATATGTGTTTTCCTTTCACTAATGCTAACGGGAGATGGATGGCTACCTCTCCAACAAACCGAAAATTTTTATGGATGATCTTGAAAAACTTTACAGGCAAAGGATACGATTAGCAAAAGCAAGGAAGCTGGAGATTGAAGCTTCAGCTATCAAGGAAGAATTGCAAGTCTCGGGAACATCATCATTTACTCCAAAGTCAACACTAGCAGCAAGTCCAGCAGGGGCGCCAGTTGCGCCCGTTGTACCTGAAGCACCTGCAATGAGAGATCAACCTGAGCCAAAGCGTACTATCGGGGAGCTATGCATCCCAAACATCATCAACTTAACTGTCCATGAGTTGGGTGGCATTGGGCAACCATTCGCAATCCAAACTTCAACATTGAGGATGGTGCAGAGTTCACCTTTCTTTAGCAAGAAGGATGCTAATCATCATCTACAAGCGTTCACAAAGTTATGCAACACCTTCGACGTGGATGGAGTTAACTAGAATCAACTAAGGGCAAGGCTGTTTCCCTACTCTCTACTTGAAAAAAGGCTTCAATGGTTTTATGATCTACCTACAACAACAATTTAGAATTGTGATGAGTTGACGGATACCTTTATAAAAGAATATTATTTGCGAGCCAAAACTCAGAATCTAAGGAGCAAGATAGCTACTTTTGTTTAGTATGCTTCTGAAACTATTGCTGAAGCCTATCAACTATGTCCATGTAGTTCCACATCATAAATTCCCGAGGAAGGATTTAGTCCAAAAGTTCGATCAAGGGCTGACACCAGCATCAAGGGTAATCATCGACGCATCAGCTAAAGGATCAATTATCGACCTCACCCCAACTCAAGCCTTCAAGTTATTCAAGAAAGTTGTAGACAATGATGCATGGGCATCATCTGGGCGCCTGGTCCAAGTTCAACCAACTAGAAATTCTCAAGGTGTGTTGCAAGTGGGGAATGATCAACTACTCGAATGGAAGATCGACTCACTGATGAGGAGATTGGAGAAGATGGAGATAAATAAAGCTCACACTATAGACCTGAAGGTAGTAGAAGGAAGATCAACATGTGAGAAGTGTGGCAACTACTGAGGAGATAAAAAAATCTCACACTATAGACCTGAAGGTAGTAGAAGCAAGATCAACATGTGAGGAGTGTGGCGACTACTGCCATGTGAGGTAGAACTGTCTAGAGGAAGCAAAGTTGCTAGACTACATGAAGAAGGGAGAGTGGTTTCCACCATCCAACTATAAGTATGGATAGAATAGACCTTAATTCAATGCAAGATCATCCATCCAGAACACAGTTCCTCTACGCATTCAACTAAAGGAGTTCATGGAGGAGAAAAGCAAGATCAACAAACACACTGTCACTAAGTTTTTAAGGCTATCGACAAGATTTTGGAAAATATTGATAGCAAGATGATAGAGGTTGCAGTTCGAACCACCAAGTAATGAACATGATGAAGATGCTGGAAACTCAAGTTACACAATTAGCTAGGCATTTTACAAGCAATGAAAGAATATTGCCGGGACAACCGAGGAATCCAGAATCAGCTAAAGCTATTGAAACTCGCTCAGGCAAGGAAACAAAAAGTTCCACAACGTCTAGCTCCTGAAGCAGAGATGACTTCAAAGGAGAAGACATCTACCTTAGCTTCAGAGATTTAAGCAGAAGAGCCAGAGTTTGAGATGGTTAATAAAGATGACACCAAGATTCTACCAGGAAAACCACGCCATCATCTACGTAAAATTGACGAACAGTTTAAAAAATTTGTTGAAGTTGTGCGTAGGTTGAACATCAATATGCCACTGCTCGATGCTCAACAAGCTACGTTCGCTACTTCAAAGATATATTGATGAGCAAGCAAGTGATCCCACAGTTCACTACATATCACATCAAGGTGACAGAAGAGTGCATTGCTACGATCGCTAATCAAGCTCTTGAGAAGAAAAGAGACTCAGGGTATCCAACCATCCCATATTCAATTAGAACATTGATGTTCGAAAGAGCCTTATGTGATCTTGGTGCAAGTGTGAGCGTCATGCCTAAAACTGTGTTTGAGAAGCTATGCCTGCCGGAGCCAGAACCAACTGCTATGTGCCTAGGGTTAGCAGACAATTCTATTCGCTATCCTGAAGGCATTGTTGAGGATGTACCTGTGAATATTGGGAATCACTTTGTCCCTATTGACTTTGTGATACTCGAGATGGGGGAAGGAGATAAATCCCCACTCATTCTGGGAAGGTCGTTCCTGAAGACCGCAAGAGAAAATATAGATGTTGGGAAGGGCGAGATCAAGTTTGATATTAATGGCACTATGAGCACGTTCAAGTTTCACCCACGCTTTGAGGTATGCAACATGATTTCTAGCAAGTATATACTGCAACATCGTTGTATCAAGCAGGAGGAGAAGAACAAGAAGGTAGAAGAAAACAAGCCAGTGGAAGTTGCTATCGTCCACAAGAAGGAGGAACGCCAGCCTGTGAAGACCAAAAAGATAGTCAAGCCTTTGCCTACATCGAAGCCAAAGATGGTGAAGAAGTGGGTGCCGAAGACTGCGGCACCGACACCGAGCACTAGTCCGAAGTGAAGAATTGAAGAGTCTAGCTATAGACTATGAACGAAGTGCTTTGCGGGAGGCAACCTGATCATTGAGTCAAGAATAAGCTACTGGGAGGACAACCCTGAAGACATTTGGATTTTCAAGTAAGTGAGTCACAGATTTTGCTACATCATACCTGAAGAAATTTTAATAAGTTGAACCGTCGGTCAGAATAATTTTTGGAGTTTTATTCGCTTAATCGTTTCCTATTCTCTTTTTCATAAACCAAGAACATGAGCCATCCCTATTTTTATTTGATTTTCCTTGAAAAACTAGAACCAAATATCCCCATCCTATTAGAGTTTTTATCTTAACCATCATGTTTAGCCTGACTTGTTTTCATGATAAACACACGAGTAGAAACTACGTTGTTCTTACTTTGTAAATTTTCAATGCATGCTAGGACTCGAGTGGCCATAGGATTTTGGTTTGCTTAAACTTGAAAAAACTCATCGGTTTTCTAGAATTAGTATTTTTCCAAGCCACTTTTATTAATTTCATTCAAAATTCCTCTCACTTTTAGCAAATTATTAGAACCTAAACCTATTACCCCGCGGTTGAAATCGAAATTGCTTCATCTCAATTTATGAGAATGAACGATACTCATGCAACCAAAATTAATGTAGTCGGAAATTCCTTCGACTTACAAATGCTTTTGATGCTTCAAAACTCCTCTAAAATACATTTGAACTCATTGCTAGCTCTGAGTTAAATTTTAATTTTCAAAATTAGAGGAGGATTCAGCATCGAAACATGATTGGGAAGGGTTTATGAGTTTCACTAACACTAATGACTTGATTTGAGACTATGGGAATCATCAAGAGGCACTCCCACCTACCACACATGCATAAGGAAATAAAGAGTGGCCTGCCATGCTTGTTTGTTGTAGCTCAAAGGACAAGGCATTAAGTGAAATTAAGAAAATAATAAGGCTTGACACATAGCTGAATGATTTTCAATAAAGTGACAATACAAAGGAGTCAAAGAGATTGATTTGGAAGTGTCCTTCACGTGAAGATTTGAATTTTTGTTACAATAATGAGCACGTGGCTATGTGAAGAAAGATGAGGAGGAAAGGAGCCAGAAAGACACCAGGCCAATCAGCCTGATGCGCATCAGGCCGATCGGCCTGAGGTCTTTTTAAGTCCTCCTGTGCCCTCCTTTAGTAGGTAAGCCACTCTCATATTTGTTCATCATATTTTTCACCAAGAACACCTCTGGATAGTCACTAAAAATTCTGAAACTCCACTAATACACAAAAATTCCAGCAAGCAAAAATTTCAGCAAGCACCTCTTGCTAGTTCTTGCTCTTGTGCAATTCCTCATCAGCAAGAAGCCTCGACGAAGTGTTTTCTTTGTAGTGTGCAGAGATGAAGAGCATTGGAAGGCTTTTCAGGAAGTCGAGGAAGTCATGATCATCGGCCGAAGCTTCGTCTACATCGAGCGCTTCGCGACGGTACTTAGTCTCCGAGTCGCAGAGAGGCGATGACGTTGACATGGAGGCGCCACTCAACAACTGCATGTTGCTCGATGGGATGAACACTAGAAGTCTTCCATGCGATTCGGTGAACCACATGGAATTCCCGAAGCCGGTCCACAACCTCCAAGGAGAATAACTCGCTCTCATAATGACTACACTGAGAAGAAGTCGATATACAACTTCATAATAAAAGAAGTCGATATACGGCTTCACAATAAAGAAGAGGAGAGGCTATAAAAAAGAGCGGGTTAATGTAGCTTTTGACCCGCTCCTGAAGAAGCAATTGCAGGCCGGACAACGGGACGTCGGGGCAAGCCGGCCCTGGAAATGAAAGCCCCTCCAAACGCTCCGAGTACAAAAATATGAGCTGTCTACTTTCTCATCCTTATCCATTCCACCGCAAATGCCGCGCCAGAGCCAGCGCCAGGCCCTGGCTGGTGTCGTGCCCGGCCGCAACGTAAGCAAGTGCAACCAGCGCGCGAGGCCGTCGTTGGCCGCGCCCGGCCACAACAGCAAGTGCAGCCATCGCTAGGCCGCGGCACCGCGGCCACTGCATGCCAGGCCATGGCCGACAGCCAGGTTAGTCCAATCCACGTTCAACGGCAGGGCACAACCAGGCAACGGTTGGCAGCGTCAGGCCGCAGGCAGCTCGCTCACGGCCATGGCCACAGCTAGTTCATCGTCCACGCCAGGCCCTGGCTGGCAGCCAAGCTCGTCCACGGCCCCAGGCCCTGGCTAGCAGCCAAGCTCGTCCACGGCCAGCGAGCGCGTAGTAGGTACGTACAGTTCTTCTTCTTTACACTGGTAGAGAAGTGAGCTTTAACCCCGGTTGGTAGGGTGCTTTTATCTCGAAAACGCATCCGGGATAAACCATCCGGGACAAAAGGGGGGGTCTTTTATCCCGGGTCACTCAACCGGGACAAAAGACCCCCTTTTATCCCGGTTGGTAACACCAACCGGGATAAAAGGGTTGAGAGCGCCGACGCTGCAAAAAAAAAAAAAATTCCCGAGCTCCCAGGCAGGCCCCCCACACGCGATTTTTCACGCGAAATATGCGCGTGCGCGGTTCGTGGGATTTGAACCCACAACCTCCAGCCTCGCGCGTAGCTTCCTTACCATCCCACCTACACACCACATCTGACTATGTAGGGGATACTATCCTTTTGTATTAACTCGTGGGGGACCCTTTTATCCCGGTTGGTGTTTCAAACCGGGATAAAAGGCCTCTCAGAGTCTTTTTTTCCCATTAGCCTTTGCAACCGGGATAAAAGGTTCCGGTTGGTGAGCCTCCCACCAGTGACTGAGTTTTAGTCCCGGTTGGTGAACCTTTTATCCCGGGCCAACTTTAAACCGGGACAAAAGGGGGTGGATGGAAAGTCGTTTCTCTACTAGTGTTATAACTGAGGAAACACGAGAATATATTAGTCCGGACAAATCTGTGTGTCGTAAATATGTTGTACAAATTTGATTATGCAGATGATGATGGATTGACCTATATTTTTTCTGCATGATTACACACCTCTGTTGGAAAGGTAATAAAAAACAAGAATTAATCATGCTTCTATTATTTCAATAGACTTGTGCAATCTTGCAGAAAAAGATGTTAATATGATGCATGAACTATTTTTTGATGCAAAATATTTCTGTAAGAATTTGATATGTGCAGATGATGATGATGAATTAGCCCCTTTTCTTATTGCATGATTGCAGAGCTTAGTGGTAAAGTTAGTAAAGCACTGAAATAATCATTACATCTACTCTTCCCATTGAGTTCTGCAAACTTGCAGTAAAAGTCTTACATATCTGATGCGTAAACTTCTTTGTTTTGTTACAAGATAATTTTTGTATGAATTTGCTATATGAAAGTGACGATGGATTGGCCCCCATTTTGCTACAAGGTTACATAACTCGATGGGAAAGGTAGTGAACAATTGGACTAATCACTAGTATATTGCCCGTGCTAATGCTACGGGATTCAGTTTACCCGCTTATATTTGTTAAATTTGCCGAGTGTTTTTTTTTGCCGAGTGTTTTTTTTCGGACACTCGGCAAACAAGCTCTTCGCCGAGTGCCAAGCCAAAAACACTCGGCAAAAAACAAAACACTCGG
>NC_028457.1:11271470-11272491 GCF_000263155.2 Setaria italica | reverse complement strand
AGCCTTGGACCCCGGTCGTGTTTCCTGAACACGATGTTCCAAAATTTCTTTGCAAACCCCCGGGCTGGTCTAAAATTGGTCCAAATATTCAGAAATTTAATTTTTGTACCACTTTGATTCCCCTCATGTGATCTCCCTGCATTTTAAATGTTTCATATTACACACTCGGCAAACCCCCCTCTTTGCCGAGTGTTTTTAAAAACACTCGGCAAATCGTGGCTTTGGCGAGTGTCAAATAAAAAACACTCGGCAAAGCCCCCTCTTTGCCGAGTGTCAAAAAAAACACTCGGCAAAGAGGGGGGTTTGCCGAGTGTCAAAAAAAACACTCGGCAAAGAGGGGGGTTTGCCTAGTGTTTTTTTTTACACTCGGCAAAAAAATAATTTTTTTCCTCTTTTCACCATGAAATTTTTTCTACTCCCCACATACAACATGTGGTACTCCATGTTAAAATTTGGTATATTTTTGAATTTATTTGCTATATTTATTTAATTAATTGCATTTCAACGGAATTTTTGGTATAAGTCAAATTTGAACTGCAAGTGATTCAAATTATGGAATAAAATGAGTACAAAAATGATATTCATGTTATTTGGACCAATTTGAGACCTGACCCATGAAATGAAAAGAAATTTCGAACATCTTGTTCAGGAAACACGACCATGAACGTGTGGCAGTAGTATTTTTAAATTGTACAAAAAACAATCAAAGTCTGAAAATTATGAGATTTGCCATGATGTGATGATATAATACGTGGAGGTTGTGGAAAAAAATTGAGAAGGTTTTGCACATTTCATCATGTACGATGATTACAAAACGAAGCATCTCAGAAGAAGAATAGTAACTTTGAGAAGGATTCGATAAAATTTAGAGTCCAAGTGACGGTCGAGTTCGGTTTGACTACAAAACTTTTTGTATAGTCAGTAGAGAACCTATATTGGTTCGTGTGAAAATTTGGGATTTTTTTGGAAACTGTTGGATATTTTTTAAATTTTTTTCAGAAAACGTTTGCCGAGTGTCCTA
>NC_028457.1:11191240-11271005 GCF_000263155.2 Setaria italica | reverse complement strand
CATAGAGCAGGAGCAGGTGGCGGATGGTTTGGAACATGATTTTTTTTATTTTTTCAATAATTGTTCGCCGAGTGTTTTCTGGGCACTCGGCAAAGTCTTTGCCGAGTGCCCGACACAAAACACTCGGCGAACTAGTGTTTGCCGACTCGATATTTGCCGTGTGTCGTTTGCCGAGTGTTACACTCGGCAAACGGTTCGCCAAGGGTATTCTGCCCTTCGCCGAGTGCCCCTGGCACTCGGCAATTTGCCTGTGTCCCGTAGTGATTTACAATCTCCAACATATCCCAAGCTCCTTGTAGTTAGTTTAGAAAGAGATTCATATTTATCTTTCATAAATCCCATTATGGCTGTTTTTGTGTAGATGTTCTTCTGAATACCACAAAATGTCTAGCTACTAAAAGCTCATCAGATGGCAAGAATATAAAGCAAATATTGGGCACATCATATCTTATAGCAGTCATGATTTTTCTAAATAAAATGGTCAAAGCATATGCACTCCATTAGTTGAGAACTTAAATTACATACTTATTCAAAATCTGAATCTTTCTTTCTTATTCTAAGCTCTGAAATAATGAGAGCAAAAATCCTTCAAAAAGCAGGACGGATATCACCTGAGCTTTCTTCCACAAATATGCAAATCGGGATAAAAATGCTAACTAAGCAGCTTGACTATGCTTGACTGCAGTGATTCCCCCTTCATAATTGCTGAGTTGTTAGCCTTTTTTCCCTAAAAGGTTTGCAAACCCCTTCAGCAAGAAGTTTGCAATATTTTCTAGGGTTTCTTCACCGACATTGACCCAGAGCCGCCGCCTATTGGAGACTATAAATACCCCCTGATGGACTTCAAGGAAGCGTAGTTGGAGAGAAGAGGAAATCACCACGCAAACACCATCCACCACCGCCACAAGAAGGAAAACGGAGAGCAGATTGGGATCTACAGGATGCCACGCGAAGCAGAGCACCAGAAGAGGGGAAAACCTCCAAGCTGATCGGCTTGGAGGTGCCTAGGCCGATCGTCCTAGGGTTTTTCTGCCCTCGTTCGTTGCCATCTTCAGTCGAGTTGATTTATAGGGCGTCCTTTATCCCCTTTTGCATCAACATGTGTAAGATCATGGGGTAATATCTCTGTTTGTCCTCGGAGTTGTATGGAGATCTTGATTTTTAATTGCCGAACCTTTGGTTAAGATCTGTTTTGTTATCATTCATATCATTCGGACCTGTCGGAGCATTCTTTGGATAAAGAAAACAAGGAAAGGTACATGCAATTTACTATGCTAGCGAGACTTTAAATGATGCTCAAATAAATTATGCAACTACAGAGAAGGAATTGCTTGCTGTAGTATTTACTTTTGAAAAATTTAGAATATATATGGTGAATTCTAAAGTGATTGTGTACACCGATCATGCTGCAATTAAATATATTTTGACAAAGAAAGATGCTAAACCATGACTAATTCGCTAGATATTGCTATTACAAGAGTTTGGCGTGGAAATTAGAGATAAAAAGGAATCAGAAAATATGGTAGCTGACCACTTGTCAAGGATATATTAACAAGATGATGGAAAAGAGCCTATTGAGGATCGAATGAGAGACAACCATCTATACAAAATACTTGACAAAGGTGATTGGATGAATGACATTATCAGAGCAATAAAAAGAGCACCTTTGCATCACTTGGATAGGAATGGAAGAAGAAAAGTAATTATTGAAAGTAAGAAATACTATTGGTCTGCACCCTTTCTATATAGATATGGAGCAAATGGAGTATTGAGAAGATGCATTCCTAGGGAAGAAAGAGAAGCGGTGATTAGAAAATGCCATTCATCAGAATATTAAGGACATTATGGGCACTTCCAAACTCAAGCAAAATGGTGGGCAAGCAAATTTTATTGGCCAGAGATGCATGAAGATGCAAAGAGGTTCGTTACTACTTGCCCAGAGTGCCAAAGAATAGGAAATCTTTCATCCAGAAACTCTATGCCTTTGAACTATAATTTGCAAGTGGATCTATTCGACATTTGGGGTATAGACTTTATGGGACCATTTTTAAATTCACATGGTTATGAGCACATCCTGGTTGATTATGTGCTAATTGGGTGGAAGCCATTCCATGTTGGAAAGTGTCAACAGAAGAATCAATTCACATGATCAAGACGGTGATATTTCCTAGGTATGAGGTACCCAGAATACTGATAAGCGACGGAGTATCGCATTTCACAGGAAAGGATTTAGGCAAATGTTTGAAGAAATTGTGGAATAAGCATAGGGTGTCTATAGCATATCATCCTCAAACAAATGGCCAAGCAAAAACTTTGAATAAGCAGCTCAAGGATATATTGAAGAAGACGGTAGTCAAAGAAGGGAAGGATTGGTCAAAGAAGCTAGACGGAGCATTATGGGCATACATGACGGCTCATAAAACACCTATAGGTATGACCTCATATCAATTCGTCTATGGAAAAGCAAGTCATCTTCCCGTTGAACTTGAACATAAAGCTTATTGGGCTATAAAAGAGAATAATCTTGATGTTGATGCTGCAAGAATAAAAAGAAGGATTCAAATATATGAATTGGAAGAGATGAGGCTTTAGGCTTACCACAGTGCAAGAATTTACAAAGAGAGAATCAAGAGGTGGTTTTAGAAAAGGTTTCACAGGAAGGAATTCAAAGAAGGGGATAAAGTGCTATTGTTCAACTCCAAATTCAAACTATTCGGTAAAGCAAAATTAATTAGCAAGTGGGATGGACCATATGTATTTCATTTTGTGTCACCTACCGGAGCAGTAACAATTATGGACATCAAGGGAGATCAGTATATTGTGAATGGACAGCGGCTAAAGATATTCTTGGAAGCTGACGTCGTGCCTATCAATTATGTTGACGTCTATACCATGGAGGAAGAACGACCACGTCAAGCCTAATGGCACTAAAACAAGTACCTTATACATACTCTATCTTAATTCTATTATTTTCTTTTGAATTTTGTGTGCAACTCAAAAAATTAGATGCATTTTTAGATGTACGTGCTGCCACAAAAAAGCGGAGGTCAGAGGGGCCAAAACCCCCTCTTTGCTGATCAGCCCAGCGACCACCAAGCCGATTGGCCTAGGGTGCTTTCAACTCCGTTTCAATGCCCCCTTTCCCATCTTTGGTAATGACTGATTATGGAAGTGAATTTTTGCAGGAAGGGGCAAGGAAATTTTTGAAAATGAATGGATCCTTGGCTAAGACTTCAAGAGTATATAATGGAGCCAATTGGAGGAGCAATTTCACATCTACACAAGCAATTCAGAACCACCAAAACCTGAAAAATATGAAATAGAGGTGACCAGGAGCTCGGAGGAGGAGAGAGAGGAGTTAGGGGCCAAGGGGGAGGCCAGGCCGATCGGCCCAGCCCCCTTTGGTGGCCACTGACGCTCCTCTTATGGTGGAAGTCAAGAGGTTTGACTTTGGTTCCAAAATTCCAAAGAGAACCTCTCGCAATGCTCACATCAGTGTTGGAGGCAAGGCGCCTTCTGGAAAGCTCGTGGATCGCAAGTTGATCATCCTCTCAAGTGAAGATGAAGTGCCCAAGAAGAAGAAGGAGGTTGTCATCACTCCCACAAGGCAATCAGCAAATTTGCTCAGGATGAAGTGCAAGAGCTACATGGAGAGACGTCGGAGTACACGCCGGCTGACTATGGAGGTGATAGCAAATGGGAGGATGATAGGAGCCCCGGACCATGGGGTGCTGCAGGGCATGGTAATGAAAAGGATGACAACATGTACTGGGATTGGGCTGATGACAAGAAAGAGAGCAAGGAGCAAGATGGCTGCCGTCAAGACAAGGCCAAAGAAAAGGATCTAGAAAACGACAGGCCAGAACCGGAGGAGCATGATCGTACGTGTTGCACCGCTTGTAGGAAGAATATCCACTACCTCTTTGATGCCATCGATGACATCATGTAAGCCTTGCAAGATCTGGATTAGAAGGTTGAAGATAATGATCACCGTCAGGAGGACAACTTCAAGTTCTTTCAGAGGAAAATGAGGAAGCTCTTCGGGATGTGTGGCAACATGAGGAAAAATAAGGCGCATGGAGAAGGAAGCAGCAACCACCCCGTGTGCAAGCAATGTGGGCAGCATCACTAGTGCATTTATGAGTGTCTTTCCTTTGTACTTTATATGGTTACGATGAGGACGTCATAGATTTTAAGCATGAGGGGGAGATCATGCTTGTAGTAAGTTTTTGGATCTAGTTTGATCGAGTCGAGTCGTGTGAGAGTCTAAATTAGTGTTTTTTATTTCAATCAAAAGTAGATAAAGTAGTAATTTTCTTAAGCTTCTGGGAAGACTTAGGCCTAGATTGCTACTTTAGCATCTTTGTGAGAAGAAGCATGAATAAAATTCGGGGATCGTGCGAGTGTTTTTAGTGTCTACCTTTGCTTGCTTGTCTTTTACTTTGTCTTTGCAACAATTGGATCATGAGCCTTGTCTTGAATTTCAAATCTTTGTTGTGGATTTAGTAATTTATTTATTTATGCAATACCCATGCTTCATGATGATCTAGTATTTTGGTTTTGATTGTACTCTATGAGTAAGGCTTGATTTGGAGGTGATTTGAAAATTTTTATTGCTTATCTAAAACCTCTGCAGAAATAAGATTGATCACGTTTTCTACCAGGTTGAGAGTTCTGCCTATCCTATCCGGTGCCTATAGAAAATTTAATTTCACCACCACAAGCGGAGTTGATGCTTTGAATTGAGTTAGGATCACTCTCTCTTTGTTTGTTTTAATTCTCAGCATTGATCATATCCTTTTTACTATCTTTGAATGCTAGCCTCGTCAATATTCAGTAATGAAAGTTCTTCATTAGAACAATCATAAGCTCTGCTGGATTCCTAAACCCAAACCATAAATTTCTCAATTTTATTACCTATTCCTTGGATACAACCCAATATATGAAGATCTATTTCATTTCTGGTTGAGCTTTTTGAAATATTTGGAAAGATATAAGATAAGGAAGTTACACCAGAAAGATAAAGTAGAAAGATAAGGCTGAGGGGAGGAAAAGAGGGGCTAGGCCGATTGGCTTGGTCTCCTCCAGGTCAATCGGCCTAGGGTCTCATTGCCACAGTTCACGTGCAGAAAAATCTTGGGAGGCCTCTGGAAGGATCTAAAGCTAATTTTTATGAGGAGGTGTTCACAGGAGGTTCGGAGAAGAGATGAAAAATAAAATAAAGAAAGAAAGAAGGAAAGAAAGTGAAAAAGTATTGAGAAAAAGAAAAATAAAGAATAGGGAAAGAAAGAAAGAAATAAAAAAAGGAGTTTTTACTATCACGAAGATCAAGAAAAGTTCAAAGAAAGATGACCTTGTGTAAGAAACAGATTTTCATTCCAACCATGTGCAATTCGACGACGAGGACATCGCTTGTGCCTCAGAGTCACTATTTTATTTGCCATTGCATATGTCCATCATTCTATATCATCTCATCCTTGAAAACCTCACATTATGTGAATATTTTTATGATCATTGGCTCAGAAGGTAGGCAACTGTTAGAGAGTTTTCTTAATTTGATAATATAAGTGTTAACTCTAGCTAGCCATACCCAAGCTCCACCATATAATTGAGTGATTTTTGAGAGATGAGAGCTTGCAATTAAGTAGGATAGCTAGCCACTATTCACTTGAGTGACATGTAAGAAAAACCCTCCAAAGAGAGCCAGAAAGTAAGTATGGTTGTTTCTTAAAGTTACTTGGTTCTAATAAGAGTTGTGGGGAATCTTTGCTTAGATAAATCTTTGAACACCCATACTTTGATTATTTTTATTGCTCCTCTGATCTTTTGTTTGAAAGACTAGGTGCTTGACATGTTTGCTTAGGTTTGGTTCAAGATCTTTATTCAACCCTGTTGGAAAAGTTTATAGTCGCCAGACTTGCTCGAGGATGAGCAAGAGCTAAGCGTTGGAGGATTGTTGAAGCTCTTTATTGACACACCTTTAGTGCCATTTAACTATTCATACTTATTCTTATACTAACCTGTCACTTGGAATCTGAAATAACCCCATTATTGCATATGTGTTGTATTTTGGAGTGTATTACATTATGAAAGGAAATACGACATAATCAAGAGGGTTTTCATGAAGAGCTTAATGGATATTTGGACATGGGTCGTTGAGGGGAGCTAGCATGAGGAAGGAGAGGACCAGAAGGGCTAGAAAGGGACTAGGCCGATTGCCTTGGGACCCATTGGGCTGATCAGCCTAGGATCCATTGGGCCGATCGGCCTAGCCCATTCTTGGGCCTGGTCAACCTCCCGTTTCTTTAGCGAGAAGTTTACACTATTGTCTAGGGTTTCTTCACCGATTTTGACCCAGAGCCACCGCCTATTGGAGACTAATAATACCCCCTCATGGACTTCAAGGAAGGGGAGTTGGCAAGAAGAGGAAATCACCACACAAACACCATGCACCACCGCCACAAGAAGGAAAAACATAGAGGAGTTGGATCTACAAGATTCCACGTGAAGCGGAGCGCCAGAGGAGGGGAAAACCTCCCAAGCCATTCAGCTTGGAGGTGCCGAGGCCGAACGGCCTGGGCCTTTCCTATCTCCATTCATCGCCATCTTCAGTCCTGTTGATCTACATGCCGTCATTTACCCCTTTTGCGGCAACATGTCTAAGATCATGGGGTAATACCTCTATTTGTCCTAAAAGTTGTATGGAGATCTTGATTTGTAATCGCCGAACCTTTGGTTAAGATCTGTTTTGCTATGATTCATATCTTGATGATGCTCTTCCATATAAAGGCTGGCCAGCGCTACTTTGGGTTGCCTTTATTGCCTACCTAGAATGATCATCATGCTGTGTTCTAATGTTCTAATAGTGATGGTATTGCGGGAGGGAAAGTGTTGGGTATGGTTCACATCCACTCATGATAACACTTAGACAATACTTTCATGCATGGTGGTTGCATCTACAAGTGATTCTAGATCCCTAGGACAAGCGTTTAATCTATCTTGTTCACACCCTCTATTCTTTATTTGCTAGATATCAGCTACTTAGCTCTTTTATTAGCATAATCATATCCTATACAAAGAGCTTTTGGTTACATTCATTAGTGCTTAGTTAAGCATGCAAATTCCTTATTTCATGGATTGATAAACCTTAGGGGAATCTCTAAGGGAAAAGCTACAAATGATCCATGCACTTGCGGTTCACAATTTGGCATGCTAATTGCTGTCAACATCCTCGCCGCCAGATCCCGCGCCCGCCGAACCTGAGAGAGCAAGCAGCGACAGAGAGCGGGGCGCTGCCATCCACCGAATTTGCGGCTGCCATCCCCGACGCGGAATCCCGCACCCCCCCCCCCGGCTGCTCCTCGACAGGCTACCGCCATGCCTCACCCCACCACCACTCCTCACCACATGCACGAGGTGTGGGGTGAGCAGAGGGGGGAGGAGAATGAGGGGAGGGAGAGAAGGGGAGAGGCGAGTGGATGGGGAGGATGGAGGAGACGAAGGGGAGGAGGAGAGGGACAGACACGGCCGGGGTGAGGAGAAGGGTTGGAATCAAGAGAGGGCAGGTGGGCGTGACTACGACGTGGGAAAGGATGAGGGAGGGGTGGACTAACCAAAGAACATGAGCCTTTGGATCTGAGTGATCAGTGAGAATAGGATTTGAGGAGAGATCTGTACAGTCTATTTTGATAGAGTTGGATTAATGGGTGCATAAAAAGGGGTAGGTGGAGGAAAGGTCATCTCAGATGGGGGAGTTTGCTGGGTGGGTCTAGCAAAGAACTAACTGGTCAATTAGTAGGGTAGATTGTATCTACTCTTCTCGTCCAGCTATGTAACCTTGCGGGTGAAGCCATTAATCTGATGCACTCATCTAATCTCTCAGGATTATTGTTCTGCCTATAATGATGATGGCTCCTATTTTTGCAGCATGTATGGTTGTGTCGGGGGAATAGTCCGGCAATCCACCATGGGGTAGACCAAGGTGGTAGATTGTGTAGAGGGGATCATCGCACCTAGAGCTAGATGGATGAACACAAGGACACAGGAGACTTTACCAGGTTTGGGCCACCAAATTGGTGTAATACCATGTGTCCTATGCTCGGGGTTGTATTCTCAGCACATAGCATATCGAATATGACTTAGGTTTTTGAGGGGGGTCTGTTCCGCCCTTATATAGTCCGGGGGGGCAGGGTTACAGATTCGATTCAATCTAATTCTAGTTGGTTATAAGGAAATCTACTACCTTTTGGTACAAGTTATCTCTTCACATATTTAAACATTTCTATCTTTAACTATAGCTCTTGATGCCGATCTTTCATCTTGATCTGTACGCTTATCCTGAGTGCCCCTCATACGGGCCATGGTACCCCCCTTGAGGGCAACCAGGCCCATCCAAATGGTACCCGGGGGGTCATATCCTCCACAGGTTGCATAGCTCAATGTGAAGGGTAGTAAAGCACTAAAATAATCATTGCATATACTCTTCCCATTCTTTTGAATTATGTCTTCATTTTTTATTCTCAGGGTTAATGTAATGCAGATGATGATGAATTGGCTCTATATTTGTTGTATAGTGACATATATCTCAATCGGAAAGGTAGTAAAGCAATGGATTAATCATTGCATCTACTCTTCAGGGAACTCATGAGACAAAATACAAGTTGAGCGTTCTCTGCTCATCTCTGCAAACATCCTCTATTTCTGATGACTTGTTTTGCAGGTTCCCACCATCAGGTGGTTATGGTGTCCACTGCAGTCTCGCCGGTGTTGGCTTTCTTGTCTGATTTGCAGCATGTGTCATCACAGTTCCAAAACTTGGGGGCTAGCAGTCTTGCCAGCAATGATGGAGAGTAGGACTCTGCATCGGGCACTAGGAGAAGGGTGCAGCTTCCCTCCTAATGGCCGTTTACCTCCACCCTGTGGCTCAGTACACTATCAGACAGCTCAGGTCATGAGGGAGATCCGTTGGAGGGCCACCGTTGCCGAAAGCAACAACACCACCGCTGATCAATGGTATCCACGGAGGCACCCACCAGAAACATGTCTCAGAGTGGGTGTGTCATACCCCCATCATAATACACAAAATCTAAAACAAGAGGGTTCTTGTTTTCATCTAACACAAGACCCCTCCTGGTTGGGAAACTAGACGAGGCTGATGCAGGTCTCGAAGGGGAAGAATGAAGAAAGTAACAAAACTGGCTGGTGGAGGACCTCCGATTCCGGTCGATGGGTGGCACTCCAACGCCATTAGGGTTTAGGATGGGGGATTATGGGTTCAGGGTTTGGGGTACCTATGCCATTGGTTCTACAGGGAGCCTCGTAGGCACTGCAGACCCGGCAGTGAGGCGGGTGGCGGGCAGTGAGGCAAGGTGGCCATGGTGCCGGCAATAGGGGTGGTGGGGGACAACTGGTGGGCAATGCTGGGGTAGGGGCACCACGACGATATCCTTGGCAGAGCCAGGTTAGTGCATTAGTGCAGTGGTCGGCAACGGTGGAACCGGCAGCGCTTCCACCGCGAAAGACGGAGTAGGAGAGTGGGGCACGGGCTCTCATTGGAGAAGAATATGATGACGAGGTTGGAAGCTCACTAGTAAGAAGGTGAGAACTAGGGCGGTGGCAGCGTCCTTAGATCCGGACAGAGGTGAGCAGGGTGAGGGGGAAGTGAAGGAGAGGGGGAAGAGGATGGGAGGGAGGAAGGCGGTGCTCGTCGGCTTCGGAGGTGACACTGGTGAGGTGGGGACGTGTAGCAGGGGAAAATCAATGGTAGAAGACTGCCCGTTCAATTGGAGGACGCGTCGTGCAAAGGGGTGTCTTTTATTTTTTTTCGTGTGCGAGGTTGTGGGTGAGTGGATAAGGGGTCATAGCCTGGAGTGCTCTCCACTGTATCGGGAGACCCCTCTCCCACTAGCTATGTCCAGCATAATATCTCATATTAGTAGTCGTTGGTCATGTGGCTCGAGATCAGGTTGGGGTACAGTGAGCTTAGACCAACTTCTGCGATGGCCCTCAAATAAAAACCACCAAAAATCAAACAGAGGCTCTCTATTTTCTAAGGGTCACAAAAATAACTCCAACTTCAGAAATAGCCCTCATGGACAGATGTCTCCCTAAAGACCCCCAAGAATGGAGGGTGGAGGGGCGGCGGGGGGGGGGTGATTTTTGAGACCACCCTAGAATGGGAAGCCTAGTAGAGGGTCTACTAGAATGCATTTTTTAGCACGACCCTCGAAACTTGGAGTATGTGGTTGTTGTCACACCCGGTTTTAAAACAAAATCAAGTGCTACCTATATGTATGCCAAGATCTAGTTTGATACATATAGTGACATCAGTAGTGAATAACAATAATAGTATGACGTAAAGAAAAGCAAACAAAGACTTACGAGACTATCAGAGATACACAGCTTATGACATAAAGAAAAGCAAACAAAGACTTACGAGACTATCAGAGATACACAGCTTAACCCTGGGCAAACGACTGGGGGCTGCGTACGCCTAGAACTCAGCATCTTCACAACAACTTCACACACC
The DNA here is from genome assembly GCF_000263155.2 of Setaria italica. NCBI lineage: Eukaryota > Viridiplantae > Streptophyta > Magnoliopsida > Poales > Poaceae > Setaria > Setaria italica. The sequence goes on along the minus strand of NC_028457.1, from coordinate 11,260,477 downwards.
TTCATCGTTTGAGCAGCAGTAAGCAAGGGTGAGTACACTTATGGTTGGTACTCAACAAGGCCACAAGAAATAAACAGGATAATGATTTAAGTCCATCTTCCAGTTTAATTAATCATATGAGGGTCCAGGCTACTCTTGACCATGAGCACAACTGATCGATCAGTCTTACACTCTGCAGAGGTTGCACATCTTTACCCACAAGTCATGTAAAAGTTTAAAAGAACTTTGGACCCAACCATGCAGTGCTGATCAGGCATAATACCACACTTCCGAGGTGTGATTGCATAGGGATGCTACAAGGCCTTTACAAAGATTCCTTAGTAAGTGGTAACCCGCTAAGGTTTCCTGATCGGTAGTGTGCATAAACCTCTCTCAAGACTGCGAAACTACCATAGAGCAGATCAGTCTAAGGGCCGGGTTAAGCCCTATCTGCCGCCGCCCCTCTTGCCCTTTCGTTAGGGTTACCAGACTAGAGTCTCTAATTAATTAGCCAAGACCAAAGCCATGATAATTCTTGTGGTTGCACTATTTTCCTGGTTCTCCATGTTCCAATTAACATCAACATAGTTTTATAAATAAGCATAGAAAGAAGGATGGTTAGGGACACTTGCCTTTCTCTAATAAAAAGTTACTCTTACTGCTCTTCAGATCTTGCTTTCTTGAAACTCTTAATCTTCAAAACTTTCGAGCAACGATCCTTCTACACAAAGCAAACACCAGCGCAAACATACAAAGCAAAAATATAAGTACAACTAAGAACAATACACCCAAACAAAAGAAAAGCTTTAAAAGAGCATGCTAAAGGATAGGGCTCGAATCTAAGGTCACGCGAACGCAAGAAGCGATGAGAACAGAACTATGGTTGACAAAGGAAAACTATCGAGAGGTTTCATTTATGAAAGAAATAAAAAGACTATATGCTTGATCCATTTTAATTAAATAAAACATGCACATAGGTTATTTTAGAGAAATACCCTATTTGGAATTAAGCAAGTTATATTTAATCATTGAAAACGCGGTAAACTGAATCATATTTTTATTTGAAATATTCAAGTACGAGTAATGCCAATTTAACAATTAACTTTAGAAACTCAGAGCATGTATAAAACATCAAATCAAACTTTGTATTTCGAGTTCAACTAAACATGTTAATGTGTAAAAGGCATTTTTAATATTACTAGCAAATATGCCCGTGCGTTGCAATGCGAACAAACACCAAATTAGTAGTAGCAAATATGCCCGTGCGTTGCATTGCCATCTCCCTCACTAGGAGCACTAAGAAGAGCATCATAGGGACGCACTCGAGGGAGAGACGGTAGGGCGGCGCTGCGATGGGAGGAGAGGCAGCAGTCCACCGCTAGCGTCTCTGCTCCACCACCACCTCCAGAGCTCCCCTCTCTTCAAAATTTGGACTACGGGTTGATTACTAAAAACTTGAGGGGCTTTTTTGCAAAATGACCATGACGGTTGAAAAAAATGACAGTTGGAAGAAGCATCCACTCTTTAATATTAGATATAGATTAAGCATCTTAACTTTATTTATGAAAACCGATGTATAACACTAGATATCTTTTATTTAGAAAAGCTAGTTATAAATAGGAATTAATCAATTAAATCTTAGTTTATGAAAACTGGGTTAGAACCTAATTAAGTTTTATGTAGAAAACTAAATGAATAAGAATTAGTCAAGTTAATATTGATTATGAAAAATTGATGTAAACCCTACTTAATTTCTTATTAAGAAAAGATATTCAAATAGGCTTTAATCAAATTAATATTAAATTGATTTTTAAAGACATGCAATGATGAACAACATCACTACTAACGTGTGTTTTATGTTGTTATGAATCTATCACAACTTGAATGGATAGAAACGGAGCTAAAACGTGTAACCTGCAGATCAAATACGGTTCTAAGGACCTATTGCGATTAACCGTAGACTACAGGGGCTAGCAAGGAAGATACCTTAGACTCAGTGAACAGAGCTCATGGAAAGGTGAAACAACAGGGTTTGATCTACAAACTCATCATGACTTGGATTAGATTGAAAGGAACCGAAGAGATTGAGGGCTTTTCTGTAAAGCTGCAAAACACAAGAAAAAGGACAAAGATTTACAAGATCCTTAGGGGCTTCATCGCAAAGGAGCCGGGGACCTTCTCCTTCCTCTCGCCAAGGTGCCTCGGGCCGGCTGGCGATTGGCGGCGGCCGTCGGCGGAGGCATAATGCAGACAAGCGCAGACGACGCGTAGGAGCGCGGGCGGTGCGGCCAGGGATGCAGAGCGGCGGCGCGCGCAGGACGCAGGGCACGGGTGGTGGCAGCGGTTGGCGGTGGCACACAGGGTGGCGGCAGCGCGGCGCTCGAGAGGTGTGGGAGCGAGTGGGGCGGCCGGGTGAGGCGAGTAGCAGGGGCACCCGAGGCTCGGGTGCTCGCCTTTATAGGGCGAGGGAGGGAGTGGAGGCGGTACAAGGGGAAAGACAAAGAGGCGACGGTGGCCATTAATGGTGGCCGGTGGTGCGGCGGCCGTTTCGGTGGGGGAAGAGGAAGCAGAGGGGTGGCGGCTTGCACGCGGGAGGCGGAGCGATGCGGGGAGCTGAGGGGGTGCGGAGAGGGCGAGTGCGTGGCAGTGCCGGCGCTGGCGGAAGGTAGGAGATGGTGCTGATGGGTGGGGCCCACCTGGCGGTGAGGGACAGAGAGGGAGAGGAGGTGGGGTGGGCTAGAGGAAGAAAGGAGAGGCTGGCGGCCTGTTGGGCTGTCACCTAGGCCGAGGGTCAGGCTCGTGAGTGCGGGCTCAGACCAAAAGGATAGGAAAAGATAGATTATTTCCAAAAATAATTTCGCGTATAAAGATAAATTTAGAAAATTCAAGATGAATCATTTAACTCACGAAAAATATTATGAAAATCCTAAAAGTTCCAGGAAAAAAATTCCTAGAGATAGTTTGGGACACGAGGAATCCAAATAAAATATTTGGAGCCCGTGAAAAGGATTTTAGAGTCTTCCGAAGATTGGATTGAGCTCTTAGAAAATGAGAATAAATTCTAGAAAAAGCTGGAAAAATTCTCAGAAGGACTTGGATAACGTCTAAACGCATTTTTGAAACTTTGCAGTCATGAAACACAAGAATGCATTGGCATGAATGCACAGACACAGAACAACCTTATTTAATTCTGAAAACCAAACAATTATTTTTCCTATACTAAATTTCCTATGAAGAAAAATAAATGTTGGGAAAATTTTTAAAATTATGAGAAAATTATTGTTTAATTATTCCTTTTAATCACATCTTGAAATTTAAAAATTCCTTTTAAAATTCATAGTTGTTTAGAGTTTCTACTAATTTACTTACCATCTTAGGAATTTAGGAGGTGAGTACCAAACCTAGCATCCTTAGGTTACCCCTTTTAAATGAAACTAGAACAAAGTTTAAGAGGGGCACTATACATATGGAATTCCAACAGTACAAAGTTATTGGATGCGGGGTTTTAAAGAGTGCAAATGAGATGATAAGTGTGGGCACATGGGTTGGGTGAGAGCGGGGAGAGGGTGGGTGTCGATGTTTAGACCCTACAACCTACTGAGGGGTATCCCGAGGTAGTAGATTGGTTGGTGGGGCTAGTCGAGATTAGGAACTTGAAGGTAAACGCAAATATACAATTTAGACAGGTTTGGGCTGCTAGATTGCGTAATACCATACGTCCCATGTGTTGGTTGGATTGAATTGCTTTGGAGGGGGTCCATGCCTTGCCTTATATAGTCGGGGGATGGGTTACTGGTCGATTGGTTACAAGAATACTAGTCGGATACAACTAGAAGAAGCCTACCCTATTACAACGAGTATTTTTCTAATCCTCCACTAGTTTCTATCTTTCCATGTAGACTACTCCGTCTTGTGCCATGGTCTCCATGTCAGATGTGTCTCAGTGTCTAGCCTCATATTTGGGTCTGTCCAAACCTTCTGATGGGCCCATATATGTATGTACGACAAGCCTCTGAGTACTTTTTAGTCAAATGCAGCATTTTTGAGTACTTTTGTAGACTTTACCAACTAGTTTTGATGCACTTCATGTACTTGTTAAATCTTCAAAGGTGCCCAAAAACTGCCATGTGGCTGGAATGTGCTCAAACCTCATTTAACTTAGTCTCGTATCCTTCAACCTTGAATTTTATATGGAGTAGCCCTCGAGCCTTAGGTTGAATCGAAGTATTAGGCTAAGGGTCAATTTGTAATTTGCATCACTTTTCCCTTAAACCCTGGAGAAAAAACTTTTGGTCGATGGACACGTGGCACATAGTCCCCGAGCCTTTAGCCGACTAGTTTGGTGGGTATAAGGGTCAAACTTGGTGAACATGACAATCTTTTGGAATATCCATATCTTTTTCCGAAATAAAAGAAACCACCAATCAGTTTTCCTGAATTTGGGAATCCTTTAAATCGAAGTCCATTCACTTCGGTAGTTTTTAATGTACCACTATTATAAATAGCAGAGGAAGTTATCCCTTCTATTTTACTCTTGCCATTGGCCTTTCCAACTTCCACACTATAGTCCTAGCACCGCCGTCCCCCACCACGCAACCCCCGAGTGTATGTGATTGAAGACGCTTGTGACATCAAGGATGGGGAGGAAACGCGCTGCATCCAAGTCTGCCGAGGATGAGAAGAAGAAAAAGAGATTCGACAAGGGGAAGGATCCTTAGGTGTCAGCACCCAAGTACGGCAAGACCAATCAGACCGCACCACAAAACACCGTGTGCACCTGGATAGAGTTGAAGGCAACCAAGGGTGACATCAAGGCTGTTGCCGCTGCAATGTTGTTGCAAGAGCAGTGCTACATTCAGTGAAGATCCACCTTCGAGAATGCCTACCCATTGGAATCATATCCAAACGAGACGGTAACCTTTCTGCACTTCATTGAGCGAGGCCTTGGATTGTCCACCTGTGATTTCTTCCAGGGTCATCTTGATTACTACAAGTTGGAGTTAGTGCATCTAAATCCCAAAGCAATTTTCCATACTACTATTTTCATCCACTTTTGCGAAACTTTTCTAGGGATTAGGCCGCACTTTCAATTATTCGAAAAGTTTTTTCCATGTGAAGCCACAACCCTCGAGGGAACACATGTTGTTTGTTGGAGGTGCTGGAATTCAGATGCAGGAGACAATGAGCAGCCTGTATTTGGATTATGAGTTGATAGACTCCAATGACGGGTGGAAGGAAAAATGGTGCTACATTGGCAACCATGATCCGAAACTACCCAAGCTGACAGGACACCGCCCCTCTTGGAACAACCGGTGGCTTGATGAACCGAAACATGGAGATTGCCTCCAATTACCCAAACTTATGGATAGAATTGCCAAGTTGAAACAAGAGGGGCTCACTAGAGTTGGAGTAGCCTTTAGCATTATGAAGCGCCGAATCCAGGCTTTATAGCAATGATGCCACTATGGCTATGAATACACTAGTCTCAATGATCCATCAAGATTTTGTCCTTATGAAATTAGCACAGATGAGATCATGGTTAGGCTCAAACGGATGTTCAAGAATGTGGGCGGGATCCCCACTATTGTGTGGGAATTCAGCGCTCCACACCTGCCAAAGCCTATAAGTACTCGTGACTGTGGCCCCCGAGTACTTATTTTGAATTTAATAGTCAACTGACTTGTCTCATTTTGCAGGAAGATGCTGCTTTGTACTTCTCCTGTCCTCCTCCTCCCAAATCTGAAGATGTCTATGAAGCCTCTCCTCGCTTGTTTACACGGGAAGTCATGAGAGGTGATGACCAGGAAGAGGAGGTAGTCGAGTCCTCTAGCGGCACTAGTTTTGATGCCGTAGATTGATACAAAGTCAAGGCCCGGCCGTATGTTAAGGCCGGATCTTCCTCTGTGGCAAAGAAACGCTCATACTGCCCTTGCAAAGCGGGCTGTGAAGAAATCCGTCACTCTGGATGATGTGCGTCCCAAGGTAATTACCAATGAGGAAGGACAAGATCCTAGGTATCATGTACTCCCAAAGGATGTTTCCAATGTCACTACCATGTCTACTCAAGATGATATTGGTGGTTTGCAGGTACTCGAGCTGACGATAGAAATTGAGAAGGCAGCTGCCTTGGATACTCAGGACAAGTCACCGATCACCGAGGAGGTGATTGACGTTGAAGATGATCCAAAGCCTGTTGTTAGCAATGACAACTCGTCTGGAGGTGCGGTCAACCCAGCTGACGCAGAGATGATGTCAGCAGCAGGGGTGGTAACTAAGGCTGGCTAGGATGAGGGTGCGACTTCTAAGGCTGCGCCAAACGCACTGTCTCCAGCTATTAAGCCATTGCGCTTGATGGGGGAACCCAAATTGAAACAAAGGAGATCTTCAAGGTATCCTCTATTGCTCTTTGGAGTACCTATTATGACTCGTAAGTAAGTTGCTTGTGACAGAAATATGTGCCCTTCTGTAGGAAATCCTCGGACATAGATTTAGCTAGGCCTGACTCCCATCCTATGACTGTGGTGGTAGCCACTAAGCTCAAGACATCATTTAGGCTCAAGCAGTCCTTTCATTGTAGGAGCAAATTGTGGCGAAGTCGTCTACTTTAAAGGCTACGTCTGCTATGGCGGCTCTTATGCATGAGATGTTGCCATGGTCGACTGATATTGTGCCGTTAGGCCCCAAGCGACAAGTACTCGAAGAAGTGGCGCAACTACTTCTGGCACCATGGCTACTCCCGTAGTTATCGAGCCAAAGGTGGAAATTGAAGCGGCGATAGTTGTGGAAGTCATCGCCGCTGACGCATCCTCCGAGCTAGGTCCGTTGAGAAACCATGAAGCTCTTACAGATCCACTATCGACCTAAGAAATTCATCTTGAAGAAATCCAGCTGATCGACGACCTCTTGCTGAATATGGACATGGTCGCTGTAATGATGGAGATGCACCGCCGTATTGGCAATTAAGTAGAGGTATCTTTTTTCTAACTTGATTTGTTGGTAGTTGCCTTGTAAGTTGTACTCGCGTACTAATACGAGTACCTATTGTGTGCGTCGCAGGATGTTATCAAGCGCTCCCACCGCAAATCCCAAATGCTTGAAGGATATGGAGACAGAGTACTTCGTGCTGAGGCCCTTGAAAAAGAACTTGCTAAGGAGAGGGAGCATTGTTCTCGATTAATGATGAAGTCTGACGGAGCTACTGCTGAATACCAGAATCGCATCTTACAACTTGAAGAAGAAGAAGAGAAATACCGACTCAGTGGGCGCAACAAGTCCATGAACTAGCAAATTAAAGGTAATTGTTATTCTTACTACTTTTCGAATACTAAATTTTCTCGTGGTACTAACCCTCTACTGCCTTAATGTGCAGAGCTTGAGAAGTTGAATAAAGACCTCCAGGAGAAAGTCACTAATTGGACCAATGTGTTCTATCATGTGATTGACTAGCACGACAAACTTGTCTTGCAAGTTGAGAAGTTGGAGTATAACCTGGAGAAGGAGAAGAAGATGTGTGAGGATGGTGAGGTTGATCTTCTTACTGCCATGGAGACCATCAAAGATTGTGAGGCAAAGGCGAAAACTCCCACATTCACCCGGAATAAGATTTGTGAGGCCGCCCAGTTGATTGCGGATATGATAGAGCCCCCAGCTGAAGGTGTAAAGCCTCATCCGCTGTCAGAGATACTCAATGATGCACTAGAGAAGATTTCTTGGTATATTCAGAAGATGGTGAAGTCTATCTCCCAGCAGGTCTTGAGCTTGGTGAAGTCTTTCTATCCTCGGGTAAATTTACAACCCGTTGTTGAAGGGATGGCGTCAGACTGCTTGGATGAGCAATTACAGGAGATTATGCAGGAGATGGATCCTATCGCTGAAGAATTATTCAAGTAGCTAGACCTTGAGTAGATCTGGAGATGAACTAACATTAGTATTTGTATAATGAACAATTGTCAATGCTTGTAATATATTGAAGTCTTTACATAATTCTTTTCTTTCTTTGCGACTTGTTATTTTTAGTGTCTCTCACAATTAATCCTGATCGTTGCTCGTATGATTAATTTAAGTGTCTGTGCACAAGGCTTGTTTTGTGAGCCTCATCAGATCCACATTGTAGAGTACTTAGGATGCGTGTCCTTTTGTGGAGCATGTGTACTTGAGCTATCTAGATAGTAGACTACTGAGCAAGTAGCCTCTTCTAGGTTTTGACGACTATAGCCTATCTTTACAACCTCTCTAAGTAAAATGTTTCAGAGTTTAAGGAGTAGAAAAGACACGATGCAACTAACGTCGATACATAATACATGGCGAAGCCGACCATGATATCAATCACCACGATCCTCATTGTTCGAGGATGGTTTCCACTCGACCGTCCAACCCAGAGGGAGTTGGGTCAGCCAAGTCAAACTGGCAACCATTTCCTGAAAATCAGCACTACCTGAAAACATAGTGTTGACGCTAGATTTTTACAAATATGGAATCAGCGTTAAGGAGGAAAGAATTGGCCAATGCAGCAAGTAAAAAAGGTCACGATTGGGAATCGGCCGATTGGTGCTACAGTTGGAGATCGGCCGATTGGCGCTGCAATGTTTTGGTGGATAGAGTTGGTAGAGATCGGCCAATTGAAAGGTTGGAGCAATTGGGCCAATATAGGCTTAAAGTGGATCAGAAAGAGAAGATGAAGGGGGATTGGCCCACGGGGGTACAATAACCAACTCTGATACGAGTTGTACTTGTAAATAATCATTTTCATTTAAAATTAGAGATAGATCCTAGTCGTTTAGGAAATTGGTTTGCTATAGATAGCCATCTTTACAGATCTGTAAACAACACATCAATCAATACAACAAATCTACTTTTTCATCGTAATTTACTTTCAAGTCGGCAACTTCGCCAATACTTTTCTTCTTTCACGAGTTCGTACGGGTTGGTAGGGCTGCATCGACACGATCTCCGGCCGATTCCGTAAGTTCCGCTTATCGAGTAATATCTAAGCTTTAACTTCGGGCGCATCGCTGTCGTTTCATTTAGATTTATTCATCAGTTATCTATATTTACTAGAATTATAGATTTTATCTGTTGTTCTAGTTTTATCACCAGTTATCCAGCTTGAGATTTGAGCTGTCGGCTTTGTTATTGTTATTTTCATTCGTTATTTTCATATATAGCTGATTAGATTTATTTCAAGTGTTGCTCTTGTAGCGTTATCTAGTTTAGTCTAGTAGTTTTCTTCATAATTGCTATGTGGTTGTCGGCTGTATCATAGCCCATTATCTTTTTATAGCAAATCGGCCGATTCACTGATATGCTCCTCGAGATCGGAACTTTAGACGATCGCAACTCCTTGAATTTGACACGTTTTTGTAACGACCTCGGACAAAAATCCTTCGCGTCAATCTTAATCCGAGCCCCTGATCACCTGTCTTAGTTTTTCCAAGTCTAAGTGTTCAATCTCCAAATCTTCCGACCCCTCGCCGTGGTCTCCCCAGTTCCGACCCCGCCGACCCCTAACCCACCGTCGGATCTTCCTAAGCCATTCCGCAGCATCGCCCTCCAGTTCGAGCAGTGGACCACCGAGACTGACCGGTGGGCCCACGAGATCTTTTTCCCCAGATCTCTCACGACAGGCGCACTCGAGTTGCATGCCCGCTTCAGTTTTCCCCCGCCGCGTGGCTCAACTCCTCCGACGCCCGCCGCTCTGCCTCGTCTTCGGCCCGCAACCGGATGGATTCTCGCGCCCCCTTCCCCAATCGCGGCGGAAGCTCCCCTGCCACCCTTTCTGCAGCACCTCGCCGCCCGCGCCCATCATCACATCGCCAGATCCCGGTCGCAGAGCCCGATGCCGCCCGTCTTTTCCATCACCTCGCCACAGTCGCGCCGCCCCGGTCTTCGCTACATGACGATTCCTCCTCCGCCAACCCAGACCGCGGCAGCGACAGCTCCTTTTCCCGCCCTGTCAGAAGCTGCCCCGACAATCTGTTGCTCCATGCTCACCCGCGCGCTCGCAGCCGCCTGTCTTCTCACCTGTGCGCCCTCGATCCTAGCGCCATTTTCCCGGTCACTTCCATCAAATCCACCGCACGACGATGCCCGCCTCCGCCAAATCTCAACCACCGGCAAACCCGCGCCTGCGCCGCCCTGACGTCAGTGGCTAATGACCACCGGCGTCATCCCCGAAATCCTGCTCCACCGCCCTCGTCACTCAATCGCCGCCCGGGCAGATGACTCCATCGCTTCTTCCCCGGCCTTCGCACCGCTTCCCCCTTCTCACTCCCGCACCGCTATAAAAGGGAATGCAGAAGTCCCACCGGAGTTTCCCTTGCCCTAGCTACCATCTCTCTTGCTCCCTGTTCGAGCTCACAGCGCCACCACCTAAGTCTGAGGAACTTTCCTCTCTGCTCAAGCACCATCTTTTCTCCAATCCACCAGCCACTGTTTTCAGTGCTGCCCAAGAGCTTACTTGTGATCCACAAGAAGCATCGCCGCCGCCAGACATTCTCGCCGCCGTTCCAAGCCCTTAGTTCTTCCGCCCAAGCCTCCTCTGAGAGACAAAGGTAGGCTGCTGACCCTTGTTCGCTTCACCCGACCCCTCTTATCCGCCTGACCCCGGTTTCATCTTGCCCGACCCTGTCTGTTCCGCCGACCCTTCTCCGCCTCACCCGAGGGCTCGGCTGTATCTTTTTCTTTGAACTGAGGGTGTATGTGTAAAACTTGGGGACCTTTCAGCGTTGAGTCTGAGGACCCCTAGTACATCAAACCCCCTAGACTAAGGGTCAGATCATAAGTTCCTTCCCTCCGACCCTTACCTCTTGATCTCCATCAACTCCATTGAACCTCCCCACCCTCCTGTATTTTGTCACAAGTTTCTGGGCTCAGACTTGCAAGTGTTGCTGTTGAAATAACCGTCTATGCTAACCAATGCATTACATTCGTGTAGAGCTGCGTCTCACCGACGGCTACTATGAGCTGCACCCGGCGCCAGAAGACGACGGTGTAGCTGAGCTCCTGCCCCTAGAAGCCGAAGCTGCCCCAGAAGTCGAGCAGTTCCCTTCCTCTTTGCTCGAAGGCAAGCCCCGGATGCATGAATCCCCCTATGTTTTACCAGACTTGCACATGCCTTCTTTAACATGCTTGTGCATTTACGTATAGGAGTTGTTTGGAACCCTAGATGCATATCTTAGCTCCCCTGATCTGAACACTAGCTGTTGGACCGGGTAGATGCTTGCTTAAATAGGAAACGGTAAAAGCCGAGTGATTCCCTGTCACTCGCGAGTTGTAGGAGTTGGATGTTTACCTTCTGTCGCAACTATAAGGACGATGGACGGGGCAGGGTTTTGGGTAACTCTTTGGTGGTCGGTTGATCGCCCCGTCTGTCTATGAAACTTGTTAAGGACCGACAGTGGTGGTGTTCGTGATCAAGTGTTTGAAGGTACTAATCTCATACCTAGTATGGGATGGGGAAGCCTAGTACCTGATTGAACTAGGGCGTGGCTTATACCCCTGCTGTCCCTGGAACAAGGTTCCCATGGTGCATCATGTGGGTGCAAGTGCGGTCACAGTACGGCAGAGGCCGGGACTGTGGAGCATTGCATGCCAAGGGAAGTTTGGACCTGACACGCGCCTGGGAATTGATGGGGACGGCCGACACAGGAAGCGGTCCTTGTGGTGCGCGGATGTCGTGAGATTAGGTTCGCCATGCATGGTTAAGAAACTCAAATCGATTCGTCTGCCTCTCACAGTTTGAGACTGCTTGATCGCTATGTCACCCTGAGTAAATAAGGAATCTGATGATGACATGGTTTTGTTGATGAGATATATACCTTTTGGTTTGTTCTATATTCGCTTAGAATAGGTTGCAAACTTAGAACGGATAATGAACTTAGAACCGGAGCTAAAACTTGAAAGTAGGGATACGTCTAGCGCTTTTGGCAAACAAACCCCTCAGCCAAAAAGCCTTCCATGTCTAGAAGAGGTAGTTTGGCGCGCTCCCTGTCGGTTAAGTCTTGTTGAGCTTAGTAGCTCAGCCTTGTTGTGGCTCTTTCTTTTCAGGTGAAGTTGCTGCTTTCTAGCCCCCTTCTGCTGGCACTTGGCCGCCCCAACTCCCTCCGGGTTGGACAGTCGAGTGGGATCCCTCCTCGGACGGCGAGGAGAGGGATCATTGACGTCCCGGTTGGCCTCACCAGGGATGTCCGATCCTGACGAAATAGCTTCCGCTTGTTGTTTTATCTTCGGTGGTTTTCTTTCAAACCTTGTAAACTCTGATGACGTTTTATAACCAAACTAGATGGTTAAATTGCTTAACTTGGTGGACTTGCTGTATTCTCTGGAACCACTCACCTTCGTGTGGGTTTGCTATTCGGTCCTATTCAAAGTGGTTAAATCGGGTGAAATCCGACGGCACTTCGTCTTTACTTGGTTAAGGCATGAGCGTCGCATATTAGGCGGCTTAATCATGTTTAATCAAGCAAAATCCGAAGTGGATCTGCCACAGCTGGTACCAGAGCCGGTTTAGCAATACAGAGAACACAACAAGCCCTAACACACTTCTTTGAAAACATAAAAGTTGCAAGAAACCCTTTTAAAAACATCTCGTACGATTGTTAAGGATGACTTTAGTGTGAGAGGTCCTAGGGGATTTTGGGGTTGTTTAGGTGGCTATATTTATTGGTTATCTTGCTAACCCTTCCAGCACTTCGCCACGTTTATTATACGTGTGCCGAGTTCCGCATCACGAGTATGCGAGGGTTGATGGGGAGTTCTATTCAAAGGACCCTATCATCGCGGTTGTTTCGCCCACGTCTATCATACGTGCGCAGGTTCCGTATGTAATCCATACGAAGGTTGGTACGGTTCGATTCCAACGAGCCTATCAGCACGGTTGTTCGCCACGTCTATTATACGTGCGCTGATTCCGCATCGCGAGTATGCGAGGGGTTATACGGTTCCATTCAAAGGGAACCTATTTCCACGGTTGAGTGCTGTCCATGCAGCCTTGAACGCATGGGTGCCGCTCCTATAGTGAGCGGTAATGTTTGGGAACGCTTTCGTGGGTGCTGGCACGAAAGGTTCGTGTGGTTGAGTTTTTCTGCAGGTACACTAACCGCGTTCGCTTAGGAAACATTACTAGAACCGACTAGTTATTATAGGGAGAGACGTACTGGTTGCCTTGCCATCGGCACTAACCTCGTAAGACCAAGTTTTGGCAGTTGTTTCGGTTGAGAACGAGGTAGGTCGTGCATGCGACATAAGCTTAAGAATCTTTAAAGTCACCCTCCTCAAAAGCAACCTTGCTCGGAGAAGCTCTTCTTCGGTTCTAAGGATTTCTAGTTCCTCCAGCTTGTTTTCGCTTAAAAATCTGGATGCTTTCTCTGTCCGACCCCTGACCTTTAGAGTCCATCTCACGTGGTTTTGGTTCTTGGTTCCAGATGGCCGCCCCCGGACATGTCCTGTATGGAGCGGATGGCACCTTCCATTCGACGTGTCTACACTTCGAGGGCTTTCCCGCGATCTTGTGGGATACCTTGAAATGGTTCGGGTACCAGTCCTCACCGTTGTATGCGGGACGATTGTACTTGAAGCGAGGCGTCCAAACCTGCAACGTACAGGTAGTAGTACCTCCCCCCCTGTGCGGCCCGACTGGCCCTCGTTTGGGATCTCCGCATACGGTCTTGCCCAAGAAGACACTTAGGAGTCAGCCACTCTTCAGCTCCTTACTCAATTCTATCAGCTGCACCCACTGGAGGTCACCCTAGACCCCATCGGCCTGTTCCCTGCCAGGAACCGGTTGGACCTGGAGTGGCTTGACCGCATCAACAATATCGAGGTGCTGGCCACCACCTACTCTATGGTCACCATCTCCACCTACATCCGGTGTATGTCAGCCCTCTATCGGCTGATTGAGCTCCAAGGACGAGCCATGACTATTCTTGCTTGGACCGCCGTGGATGCCCAAGGACACCTCCAGGCCGCCAGAAGAGACCTGGTGGGCCAAACATATCAGCTCATCCAACGAGGCGTTCAGATCCATGACATGCAGGACAGAATCTCTGAGCTCGAGGGAGAAGTAGCCGACTTGGTGGACGGCATGATCGAGCTATCGGAGGAAACGATGGAAGTGGAAATGGAGCTGGAGGTTGCCAATGCTCATCTGGACGACCATCACGCCGAGCTCGATGATATGCACGCTCTCCAGATGCAGCTGGAAGCTCAAGAGGACCCCGAGGAGGTTCAGGAAGCGTCCAGCATGGACATTGAAGAGGACGACGCCCCTTCTCCTACTCATAGCATTCCTTTGTAGATGGAGAATTGCAGGGAACCCATTCTTTTGTTGTACTCCTCGGCAGCCTAAATTTTAGAAAGATCTGTAATAGGTTAGCCTTGAGTTGAGTACTCCCTGTGTTTGGGACACCTCTGTAAAAAGATCCTAATGAAATCAAAACCTGAGTCTGACCTCTGACTCTTTACAGAATGTTGGAATGTTAGACGAAGTGAGTTGTGCTGTGACCACACACGTTGTTTTCTGTGGGTCTGTTCAAGTTTGGCCGACCCCAGTTCGCGAGATCGGATGCGCCCGACCCCTCGAGGCAGTTCTCCACCTCGCCCGACCCCTTTTTGTGTGGATCGCCTTGCCGACCCCTTGGCTTAAGTTCAGAAATAAGAAAAAAATTCCAGGAGTCTGGGTATGGATCACCCAAAGTTCAGTACAAGGCTAAGATAAACGCTAACTAACATGACAATGAGAAGACTGTATCTCCCTTATGAGGATGTGTGTTGCATTACCGGCAAGAGTTGCATTGGAGAATTTAACTTATGCGTTCCCATCTATTGGAGTACTTCTAAGATTATGAATTTAATGGAACGTTAACTCTTGCAGATGGCGCATCGCACCAGATCTGGTTCTGTGCCCGGTAGCAGCGAGCAAAGACAAGATCTTCCCCCACCCCCACCCCCACCCCCGTCTCCACTAGAGGCAATCTTAGCAGCTCAGACTGAGCTGCTGAGACATCTAGTACAAGGGCAACAACAACAGCCGCCCCATGGTGGTAGGGCTCAGCAGCAACCTCATGTTGCTCACTATAAAGACTTTTTGGGGACGCAGCCCCCATCGTTCCAGAAGACCCAAGACCCGCTCGATACAGACGCCTGGGTTCGCACCATCGAATCCAAGTTCGAGCTTCTCACCGCCCAGTGCCCCGATCACAACAAGGCCTGGTTTGCAGCCCAGCAGTTACGTGGTTCCGCTCGGCTATGGTGGGATCACTACCATGCCATGTTACCGGCCGACCATGTCATCAGCTGGAATGAGTTCAAGACTGCGTTCAGAGCGCACCACATTCCGGAGGGTCTCCTGGAGCGCAAGCTCAATGAATTCCTGGCTCTTCACCGAGGAAACCGAGATGTGTTACACTACGCTCAGGCCTTCAACGACCTGTGTCGTTATGCCGGATATCACGCGGACACCGACGAGAAGAAGAAGGACAGGTTCCGCAGAGGGCTGAGCTTGGAGCTTAGAAAAAGGTTAAACCCGATAAGGGTGGATACGTACAATGAGTTGGTCAACCTGGCCATCTCCCAAGATGACTGCATGAAGGCTCTGGCAGCCGAGAGGAAGAGGAAAGCCCCACTGCCAACACCCAGCCCACCTGCGCAGCGTTTTAGACTGGTTCCACCCCAGGCGCCCAACTGACCCCAACAGTCGAGAAGGTGGATTGCCCGACCCCCACCAGCAGCAACACCCCGTTTTCCTGGTTTCCAACCACAGGCGCCCCGGCCAAGCCTGCCGCCATCCCCACGCCCTGCAACGGGTAACCGCTGTTTTGCCTGCGGCGATGTGGGACATTTCGCCAAGGACTGCCCCAGAAATCAGAGCCCGCGCCCAGGGCAGAGCAATGCGACGCCCAACAAAGGAAAGAGGCCCAAGGTGCAAGTTCGCCAAGGACGATTGAACTTCACCCATGCAGCAGAGCTTCCTGAAGGTGCGCCAATAATGACGGGTACCTTTCTGATTCACAGCTTTTCAGCTTTGGTTTTGTTTGACTCGGGAGCTTCACATAGTTTTATCGGGGGAAAGACCTGTGACAAGTGTGCGTTACAAGAATGCCAAACCAGAGGGTCTTTTAGAATATCCACCCCGGGTGGAATGATCACATCCGATAGGATGAGTGTCAATGTGCCTATTCAGCTAGGCCAAAACCTTTTTAAGGAGAATCTTATCATCCTTGACCTGGAAGAAATAGATATCATTCTTGGAATGGATTGGATGACCCGGCACCAAGTGGTTCTAGACCCAGCCGCCCGAACCCTCCACATCAACTCGCCCTTTTATGGCAGTTCTACCCTGTTCTTGAACCCTCCTAAATCCGCACTCCCCTGTGCGTACCCTCTACCGCAAGCCCGACTAGAAAGCCTCCCTGTTGTCTCTGAGTACCCTGATGTGTTCCTAGAGGACTTGCTTGGCATGCCACCTGATAGAGACGTAGAGTTTACCATAGAGTTGATCCCCGGCACTGCCCCCATCTCCAAAAGACCCTATCGGATGCCACCAGCTGAGTTGGCCGAGTTGAAGACCCAGTTGCATGATCTATTGGAAAAAGGTTTCATCCGACCCAGTGCATCACCCTGGGGTTGCCCGGCCCTGTTTGTGAAGAAGAAGGATGGCAGTCTACGCATGTGTGTAGACTACCGACTTCTCAATGCGGTGACTATCAAGAACAAGTATCCACTCCCCCGCATTGATGTCTTGTTTGATCAGTTAGATGGAGCTAAAGTGTTCTCCAAAATCGATCTTCGTTCAGGTTATCACCAAATCAAGATCCGATCATGTGACATCCCTAAGACTGCCTTCTCCACAAGATATGGACTCTACGAGTACCTGGTCATGTCTTTTGGACTCACCAATGCACCCGCATACTTCATGTACCTCATGAACTCGGTATTCATGTCCGAGTTGGACAAGTTTGTAGTGGTGTTCATTGATGATATCCTGGTGTACTCGAAGAGCGAAGAAGAACATGCCAACAATCTTCGCATAGTTCTCCAACGGCTGAGAGACCATCGGCTCTATGCCAAGTTCTCCAAGTGTGAGTTCTGGTTGGATAGTGTCAAGTTCTTGGGACATACTATCTCTAAGAATGGCATAGCCGTCGACCCCAGCAAGGTACAGGAAGTCATAGACTGGAAGCCTCCTGCCTCAGTGCACCAAATCCGAAGTTTCCTTGGACTGGCAGGCTACTATCGGTGTTTCATACCGGATTTCTCCAAGATAGCTAAGCCGATGACAGTGTTGCTAAAGAAAGAGGTCAGATTCGTGTGGAACGACAAGTGTGAAGAAGCCTTCAAGACCTTGAAGCACTTGCTAACCACAACCCCAGTTTTGGCTCAACCCGACCCCTCTAGGTCGTTTGACGTGTACTGTGACGCCTCTGGCACTGGACTTGGGTGTGTTCTTATGCAAGACAACCGAGTCATTGCCTATGCCTCACGAGCGTTACGACCTCATGAGCTGAACTACCCGACCCATGATCTTGAGTTGGCCGCAGTGATCCATGCCTTAAAGATATGGCAACATTATCTGATGGGCACCCGCTGCAACATCTACACCGACCACAAGAGCCTCAAGTATATCTTCACCCAAGCCGACCTCAACATGCACCAAAGAAGATGGCTGGAGTTGATAAAGGATTATGATTTGGAAGTACACTATCACCCCGGCAAGGCCAATGTGGTGGCCGACGCTCTTAGCCGCAAGCCGTGTTGCAACTGCTTGTTGGCAACAACCTTCACCGAAACCTTGTGTCATGAGATGGGAAAACTCAGATTGTAAATTGTTTCCCATGGAACCCTCAGCCACATCACCCTTGACTCTGTTCTAGAAGACCAAATAAGGTCAGCACAAGTAAAGGACGAGGAAGTACAGCGGATCACCAGGAAGATCTCCTGGAAAGATGAAGGATATAAGCAGTTTCTGCAGGACAAAACTGGAAGCGTATATTATGGAAACCGACTGGTTGTACCAGCTGACCCCAACTTGAGGAAGCAGATCCTGGATGAAGCTCACCTCTCCAAATTCTCAATCCACCCAGGCAGCAATAAGATGTACCATGATCTACGCCAAACTTTCTGGTGGAGCGGAATGAAACAGGAAATTGCCCGGTACGTTTCAGAGTGCGACACTTGCCAACGTGTCAAGGCCAATCATCTAAAGGTAGCAGGTACTTTACAACGCCTACCTATTCCCTCTTGGAAATGGGAAGATGTCAACATGGATTTCATTGTTGGACTACCTCTTTCATCGCAGCGACATGATTCCATTTGGGTTATAGTGGACCGTCTGACCAAGACCGCCCACTTCCTTCCTATCCACACCACCCACACAGTCAAGTAGTATACAGAGCTGTACCTTGACCGCATAGTTTCCCTACACGGTGTGCCTAAGACCATCATCTCTGATCGAGGAATTCAGTTCGTAGCACGCTTTTGGGAACAGCTACAAGCATCCATGGGCACCAAACTCATCCGTAGCTCAACCTATCATCCTCAAACCGATGGTCAAACCGAAGGAGTCAATCAAATCCTTGAAGACATGTTAAGAGCTTCTGTCATCCACTATGACAAGAATTGGGACAAGTGCCTGCCATTGGCGGAGTTCTCCTACAACAATAGCTACCAAGCCAGTTTGAAGATGGCACCCTTTGAAGCATTGTACGGACGGAGATGCCGGACACCATTGAACTGGTCCCAAGCAGAAGAGAGACAAGTTTATGGCCCTGACTTAGTAGTAAAAGCCGAAGAACAAGTGAAGTTGATTCAATCAAATCTCAAGGCTGCCCAATCTCGACAGAAGAGTTATTTCGACAGGCGAAGAAGGCCCCTACAGTTTGATATTGGTGAACATGTGTATCTATGAGTTTCCCCAACCAAAGGAGTGCAACGGTTTGGAATAAAAGGGAAATTGGCTCCCCGTTACATTGGCCCGTATGAAGTTGTGGAGATTTGTGGACCCGTGGCCTATCGGATCCAACTCCCAGAACAGCTATCGGCCATACACGACGTTTTCCATGTGTCTCAGCTGAAGAAATGTGTCCAGGTCCCAACTGAGATCTTAGAGCAAGGACAGCTACAAATTGAGCCTGACCTGACCTATGCAGAGTATCCGGCCAAGGTCCTTGACCAGAAAGAAAGGCATACCCGGCGCCAAATGGTCAAAATGTACAAGATCCTCTGGAGGAACCACACGGAGGATGAAGCAACGTGGGAAATAGAAGAGTACTTGAACAAGCACTTCCCCAGTTTTCTTCCCAGCCAAGGAGGTAAAGGCTACACACCCCCATCGGTTACTTCTACATCCGAATCTCGGGGCGAGATTCTTTTTAACGGGGGTAGGCTGTAACGACCTCGGACAAAAATCCTTCGCGTCAATCTTAATCCGAGCCCCTGATCACCTGTCTTAGTTTTTCCAAGTCTAAGTGTTCAATCTCCAGATCTTCCGACCCCTGCGATCCAACCCCTCGCCGTGGTCTCCCCAGTTCCGACCCCGCCGACCCCTAACCCACCGTTGGATCTTCCTAAGCCATTCCGCAGCATCGCCCTCCAGTTCGAGCAGTGGACCACCGAGACTGACCGGTGGGCCCACGAGATCTTTTTCCCCAGATCTCTCACGACAGGCGCACTCGAGTTGCATGCCCGCTTCAGTTTTCCCCCGCCACGTGGCTCAACTCCTCCGATGCTCGCCGCTCTGCCTCGTCTTCGGCCCGCGCCGGATGGATTCTCGCGCCCCGTTCCCCAATCGCGGCGGAAGCTCCCCTGCCACCCTTTCTGCAGCACCTCGCCGCCCGTGCCCATCATCATATCGCCAGATCCCGGCCGCAGAGCCTGATGCCGCTCGTCTTTTCCATCACCTCGCCACAGTCGCGCCGCCCCGGTCTTCGCTACACGACGATTCCTCCTCCGCTAACCCAGACCGCGGCAGCGACAGCTCCTTTTTCCGCCCTGTCAGAAGCCGCCCCAACAATCTGTTGCTCCGCGCTCCCCCGCGCGCCCGCAGCCGCCTGTCTTCTCACCTGTGCGCCCTCGATCCTAGCACCATTTTCCCGGTCACTTCCATCAGATCCACCGCACGACGACGCCCGCCTCCGCCAAATCTCAACCACCGGCAAACCCGCACCTGCGCCGCCCTGACGTCAGTGCCCAATGACCATCGGCATCATCCCCAAAGTCCTGCTCCACCGCCCTCGTCACTCAATTGCCGCCCAGGCAGATGACTCTATCGCTTCTTCCCCGGCCTTCGCACCGCTTCCCCCTTCTCACTCCCGCACCGCTATAAAAGGGAATGCAGAAGTCCCGCCGGAGTTTCCCTTGCCCTAGCTGCCATCTCTCTTGCTCCCTGTTCGAGCTCATAGCACCACCACCTAAGTCTGAGGAACTTTCCTCTCTACTCAAGCACCATCTTTTCTCCAATCCACCAGCCACTGTTTTCACTGCTGCCCAAGAGCTTACTTGTGATCCACAAGAAGCACCGCCGCCGCCGGACATTCTCGCCGCCGTCCCAAGCCCTTAGTTCTTCCGCCCAAGCCTCCTCTGAGAAACAAAGGTAGGCTGCCGACCCTTGTTCGCTTCGCCCGACCCCTCTTATCCGTCCGACCCCGGTTCCGTCTCGCCCGACCCTGTCTGTTCCGCCGACCCTTCTCCGCCTCGCCCGAGGGCTTGGCTGTATCTTTTTCTTTAAACCAAGGGTGTATGTGTAAAACTTGGGGACCTTTCAGCGTTGAGTCTGAGGACCCCTAGTACATCAAACCCCCTAGACTAAGGGTCAGATCATAAGTTCCTTCCCTCCGACCCTTACCTCTTGATCTCCATCAACTCCATTGAACCTCCCCACCCTCCTGTATTTTGTCGCAAGTTTCTGGGCTCAGACTTGCAAGTGTTGCTGTTGAAATAACCGTCTATGATAACCAATGCATTACATTCGTGTAGAGCTGCGTCTCGCCGACGGCTACTACGAGCTGCACCCGGCGCCAGAAGACGACAAAGTAGCTGAGCTCCTACCCCCAGAAGCCGAAGCTGCCCCAGAAGTTGAGCAGTTCCCTTCCTCTTTGCTCGAAGGCAAGCCCCGGATGCATGAATCCCCCTATGTTTTACCAGACTTGCGCATGCGTTCTTTAACATGCTTGTGCATTTACGTATAGGAGTTGTTTGGAACCCTAGATGCATAACTTAGCTCCCCTGATCTGAACACTTGCTGTTGGACCGGGTAGATGCTTGCTTAAATAGGAAACGGTAAAAGCTAAGTGTGGCGGATCCACTTCAGATCTACTGGGTTAAACATGGTTTAGCCGCCTGATATGCGACGCTCATGCCTAAGCCGAGTAAACACGAAGTGCCGTCGGATTTTCCTCCGATTTAACCACTTTGAATAGGACCGATTTAGCAGACTCACACGAAGGTGAGCGGTTCCAGAGAGTACAACAAGTCCACCAAATTAACAAATTTACTACTGGATTTAGTTTGCGAAAAAGAACATCAGAGTTTTACAAGATGTTGGAAAACAACAGAAAATAAACACTAGCGGAAGCAATCGTCGGGGTCGGATGTCCTGGTGAGGCCAACCGGGACATCACCGATCAATCTCCTCGCCGTCCGAGGAGGGATCCCACTCGACCGTCCAGCCCGGCGGGAGCTGGGGCGGCCAAGCGCCAGCAAGAGAAGGGTCGGGAGCAGCAGCTTCACCTGAAAAACAGGAGCCACATCAAGGCTGAGCTACTAAGCTCAACAAGGTTTAACCGATAGGGGTAAAACCACTCCGCACTTCTAGACATGCAAGGCTTTCTGGCTGAGGGGTTTGTTTGCCAAAAGCACTAAGTAAACCCTATTTTCAAGTTTTTGCTCCAATTTTAAGTTCTTTAACTGATCTAGGTTTTGCAACCTATTCCGAGCAATCCTAGAGCCAAACAAGATATGTATATCAACAAAAACCATGTCATCATCAGATTCCTCTTTTACTCAGGGTGACATAGCGATCAAGCAATCTCAAACTGAGAGAGGCAGACGAATCGATTCGAGTTCTTTAACCATGCATGGCGAACCTAGCCTCACGACATCCACGCACCCGGAGGTCGCTTCCTGTGTCAGCCTTCCCCATCAATCCCCTAACCCGTGTCGGGCCCATTTCCTTTGGTGTAAGGTTCCACAGACCCGGCCTCTGCCGTTCTGGGGCCACGCATGCCACCACGTGCGACATCCAGCAGGGGAAACTCCGTTCCAAGAACAACGGGGCAACCGCTCACATCTAGGTTCAATCCGATACTAGGCTTCCTTATCCCATACTAAGTATGAGGCTAGTAATTTCAATTACTTGATCACGAACACCACCACTGTCGGGCCTTAGCAAGTTTTTCATAGACAGATGGGGCAACCATCCGTCCACCAAAGAGTTACCAAACCCTGCCCCGTCCATCATCCTTATAGTTGTAACAGAAAGGTAGACATCCAACTCCTACAACTCGCGAGTGACAGGGGATCACCCGACTTTTACCGTCTCCTAGTTAAGCAAGGCAACTACTCGGTCCAACAGATAGTGCTCAGATCAGGGGGATAACTAAGTCATGCATCTAGGGTTTCAAACAACTCCTATACGTAAATGCACAAGCATGTTACAGAAGGCATGCGCAAGTCTGGTAAAACACGCAGGGTTTTCATGCAACCGGGGCTTGCCTTCGAGCAAAGAGGAAGGGAACTGCTCGACTTCGGGGGCGACTTCGGCTTCATCGGGCAGGAGCTCAACTACAGCTTCGTCTTCTGGCGCCGGGTGTAGCTCGTAGAAGCCGTCGGCGAGGTGCAACTCTACACGAATGCAATGCAAGAGTTAGCATAGACGGTTATTTCAACAGCAACGCTTGCTCGCCTGAGCCCAGAAACTTGCGACAAGGAGCAGGAGGGTGGAGAGGTTTAAGAGAGCTGGTGAAGATCAAAAGGCAAGGGTCGAAAAGGAACTTATGATCTGATCCTTGAACTAGAGGATGTGGCATACTAGGGATCCTCCGACGCAAGCGCTGAAGGGTTCCTAAGTTTTACACATACACCCTCGGGTTGAAGAAAAAGATCACAGCCGAGCCATCGGGCGAGGCGGATAAGGGTCGGCGGAACAGATAGGGTCGGGCGAGACGGAACCGGGGTCGGGCGGATAAGAGGGGTTGGGCGAAGCGGACTGGGGTCGGCAGCTTACCTTCTTCCTGAAAGGAAGGCTTGGGGTCGGGAAGAGGCAGACTTGGGCGGAGGGACTAAAGCTTTGGACAATGACTAAGACCGGCAGTGCTCCGGCGGCGGCGATGCTTCTTGCGGATCACAAGTAAGCTTCTACGCAGCACGGAGGAGCAAGCGGCTGGGTGGCTTGGGGGAAAACTGAGGGGAGAGTTCCTCAAGAACTTGGCGTGTGGCGCTAGGAGCTTGAGCAGGGAGCAAGAGAATGACGGAAGGCAACAATGGTGGAGGGAAACTCCGGCGGGCTTGTGCATTCCTTTTTATAGCTGCTGGAACGGGGAAGGGAAGCAGCGCAGGAGAGAGAAGGGGAGCGGCGCGAAGGCCGGGGAGAAGCAATGGAGTGCTCTACTGGGGCGGCGATTGAGCGACGAGGGCGGTGGTGCAGGACTCGGGGATGACGCCAGCGGTCATTGGGTTCTGCCGTCAGGGCGGCGCAGGAGCGGGTATGCCGGTGGTTGAGATTTGGCGGAGGCGGGCGTCGTCGTGCGGAAGACTTGATAGAAGCGACCGGTTTAACGGCGCTAGAATTGAGGGCGCACAGGTGAGAAGACAGGCAGCCGCGGGCGCGCGGGCGAGCGCGGAGCAATAGATTGTCGGGCGGCTTCTGACAGGGCGGGGAAAGGAGCTGTCGCTGCCGTGGTCGGGGTTGGCGGTGGAGGAATCGTCGTGTAGCGGAGACCAGGCGGCGCGACTGAGATCGAAGTGACGGAAAAGACGGGCGACATCGGGCTCTGCGGCCGGGATCTGGCGGTGTGATGATGGGCGCGGGAGGCAAGGTGCTGCAGAAAGGTTGCAGAGGGGCTTCCGCCGCCATTAGGGAAGGGGGCGCGGGAATCCACTCGGTCGCGAGCTAGAGACAAAACTGAGCGGCGGGCGTCGGAGAAAATGAGCCACGCGGCGGGGAGACTCTAAAGCGGGCATGCAACTCGAGTGCGCTGGTCGCGGAAGATCTGGGGAAAGATCTCAAGGGTCCACTGGTCAGACAGAACGGCGTTTATGAAGGATGTAGAAGGATCTGACGATGGGCTGGGTTTGCCGGGGTTGGGAGCAGAGCGAAGCGGGGAGGGGTCGGGACCTAGGGGTCGGAACCGGGCGGAAGGCTGAGCCCTCAGGCACGGCAAAACGAGATAGATGATCAGGGCTAGGATTTAAGGTTAACCCGGAGGATTAGGGGCCGGTCATCACAGCCTACCCCTCTTAAAAAAGAATCTCGTCTCGAGATTCAGGCATCAGAAGCTAGTGTGCCGTTCTTACCTCCTTGACGAGATAGAAAACCTGGGAAGCGCTTGTTCAGATACTCGTCCGTTTCCCACATTGCTTCATCTTCGGTGTGGTTTCTCCAGAGGATCTTGTACATCTTGACCTCTTGGCGCCGGGTATGCCTTTCCTTCTGGTCAAAAATTCGGTCTGGGTACTCGGCGTAGGTCAGGTCGGGCTCTACCTGAAGCTGTTCTTGCTCTAAGATCTCTGCTGGAACTTGTACGCATTTCTTCAGTTGAGACACATGGAAAACATCGTGTATGGCCGACAGCTGTTTTGGGAGTTGGATCCTGTAGGCAACGGGTCCACATATCTCCACAATCTCATAAGGGCCAATGTAATGGGGAGCCAACTTGCCTTTTACTCCAAACCATTGTACTCCTTTGATCGGGGAGACTCGAAGATACACATGATCACCAAGGTCGAACTGCAGGGGTCTTCTCCGCCGGTCGGAATAACTCTTTTGTCGAGATTGGGCAGCCTTGAGATTGGCTTGAATTACCCTCACTTGCTCTTTGGCTTCCGTCACTAAGTCAGGGCCATAGATCTGTCGTTCTCCTACTTGGGACAAGTTCAAGGGGGTCCGACATCTCCGGCCATACAGGGCTTCGAACGGTGCCATCTTCAAACTGGCCTGGTAGCTGTTGTTGTAGGAGAATTCTACTAAGGGCAGGCACTTGTCCCAACTCTTGTCATAGTGGATGACACAAGCTCTTAACATGTCTTCGAGGATCTGATTGACTCTCTCGGTTTGGCCATCGGTTTGAGGATGATATGTTGAGCTTCGGATGAGCTTGGTGCCCATGGATGCTTTTAGCTGTTCCCAAAAGCGTGCCACAAACTGAACTCCTCGATCAGAGACGATGGTCTTGGGTACACCATGTAGGGAAACTATGCAGTCGAGGTACAACTCTGCATACTGCTTGACTGTGTGGGTGGTGCGGACAGGAAGGAAGTGAGCGGTCTTGGGTAGACGGTCCACTATAACCCAGATGGAATCATATCTCTGTGATGTAAGGGGCAGTCCAACCTATGAAATCCATGCTGATGTCTTCCCATTTCCAAGAGGGAATAGGTAGCGGCTGCAGGGTACCTACCACCTTTAGATGACTGGCTTTGACACGTTGACAGGTGTCACATTCTGAAACATACTGAGCTATCTCCGGTTTCATTCCACTCCACCAAAAGGTTTGACGGAGATCATGGTACATCTTATTGCTGCCAGGATGGATTGAGAACTTGGAGAGATGAGCTTCATCCAGGATTTGCTTCCGCAGCTCGGGGTCGGCTAGTACAACTAGTCGGTTTCCATAATGCACACCTCCAGTTTCATCCTACCGGAATTGTTTATATCCTTCATCCTTTACTAAGATCTTACTGATGATCTGCCTTATTTCCTTATCCTTTACTTGTGCTGATCGGATTTGGTCTTCGAAAACTGAGTCAAGGGTGATGTGGCTGAGGGTTCCATGGGGAATAATCTCCAAACTGAGTTTTCCCATCTCGTGACACAGAGTCTTGGTGAAAGCTGTTACCAACAAGCAGTTGCAACGGTGCTTGCGACTAAGGGCATTGGCCACCACATTGGCTTTGCCGGGATGATAGTGAACTTCCAAATCATAGTCCTTTATCAATTCCAACCATCTTCTCTAGCGCATATTGAGGTCGGCTTGAGTAAAGATGTACTTGAGGCTCTTGTGGTCGGTATAGATGTGGCAATGAGTTCCCATCAGATAGTGTCTCCATATCTTCAAGGCATGTATCACTGCTGCTAGCTCAAGGTCATGGGTTGGGTAGCTCAGCTCATGAGGTCGTAATGCTCATGAGGCATAGGCAATGAATCGGTTGTCTTGCATAAGAACACACCCAAGTCCAGTGCCGGAGGCGTCACAATACACATCAAACGGCCTAGAAGGGTCGGGCTGAGCCAAAACTGGGGCTGTGGTCAGCAGGTGCTTCAGGGTCTTGAAGGCTTCTTCACACTTGTCGTCCCACACAAATTTGACCTCTTTCTTCAACAACTCTATCATCGCCTTAGCTATCTTAGAGAAATCCGGTATGAAACACCGATAATAGCCTGCCAGCCCAAGGAAACTTCTGATCTGATGCACTGAGGCAGGAGGCTTCCATTCCATGACTTCCTGTACCTTACTGGGGTCGACGGATATACCATCCTTGGAGATAGTGTGTCCCAAAAACTTGACACTATGTAGCCAAAACTCACACTTGGAGAACTTGGCATAGAGTTGGTAATCTCTTAGCCATTGGAGAACTACATGGAGATGATCGGCATGCTCTTCTTCGCTCTTCGAGTACACTAGGATATCATCGATGAACACCACTACAAACTTGTCCAGCTCGGGCATGAACACCGAGTTCATGAGGTACATGAAATAGGCGGGTGCATTGGTGAGTCCAAAGGACATGACCAGGTACTCGTATAGTCCATATCTGGTAGAGAAGGCTGTCTTGGGTATGTCGCAGGGTCGGATCTTGATTTGGTGATAACCAGAATGAAGATCGATCTTGGAGAACACTTTTGCTCCGGCTAACTGATCAAACAAGACATCAATGCGTGGCAGTGGGTACTTGTTCTTGATGGTCACAGCATTGAGGGGTCGGTAATCCACACACATACGTAGACTGCCATCTTTCTTCTTCACAAACAGGGCAGGGCAACCCCAAGATGATGTGCTAGGTCGGATGAAGCCTTTTTCCAACAGATCATGCAACTGGGTCTTCAACTCGGCTAACTCAGCGGGTGGCATCCGATAGGGTCTCTTAGATATTGGTGCGGTGCCAGGAATCAACTCTATGGAAAACTCCACTTCTCTATCAGGTGGCATACCAGGCAAGTCTTCCAGAAACACATCAGGGTACTCAGAGATAACAGGGAGGCTTTCTAGACGGGCTCCCGACAGAGGGTATGCACAAGGAAGTGCAGACTCAGGATCTGTCAAGGATAGGGTAGAACTGCCATGGAAGGGTGAGCTAATGTAGAGAGATCGGGCTGCTGTATCTAGAACCACATGATGTCGGGCCATCCAATCCATACCAAGGATGACATCTATGCCTTCTAGGTCAAGGATGATAAGGTTTTCCTTGAAAAGGGTGGGGCCTAGCTGGAGAGGTACAAGAGTAACAATCTGATCCGATGTTATCTTCCCTCCAGGAGTGGTGATCACATAAGATTCCTTAGTGTGACCGACATCCAGCTCACATCTTTCCCTAGCCTTACTCCCGATAAAGCTATGAGAGGCTCCCGAATCAAACAACACAACAACAGCTTGATTAAAAACAAGGAAAGTACCCGTCATTACTGGCGCACCTTCGGGGAGCGCAGTTAAGCTGGTGTAGTTGAGTCGGCCTTGTCGGACTTGCACCTTGGGTCTTCTTCCTCTGGTTGCCATAGGGTTCTGACTTTGATGCTGATGCTTGTTCCTGGGGCAGTCCTTTGCAAAATGCCCTTCATTGCCGCAGGTAAAACAGCGGCTACTAGCTACAGGGCGGGGTGGTGTTGGTAGGGTCGGCCGGGGCACCTGCAGTTGGAAGCCTGGAAAACGGGGCGCTGCTGCTGGCGGGGGTCGGGCAATCCACCTTCCTGATTGCTGGGGTCGGCCGGGGGCTGATGGAGGAACCATCCGGAACCTTCGGGTGGGCTGACTCGGAAACGCCACGGAGGCTTTCCTCTTCTGGTTGGCTTTGAGAGCTTGCATGCAATCCTCTTGAGAGATGACCAGATTGACCAACTCATTGTAGGTGTCCACCTTGATGGGGTTCAATCTTTCCCTGAGCTCCAAGCTCAATCCTCGGGGGAATCGGTCCCGCTTCTTTTCATCCGTGTCTGCATGGTAGCCGGCATAACGGCACAGGTCGTTGAAAGCTTGAGCGTAGTGCAGCACATCTCGGGTTCCCTGGGTAAGGGCCAGGAATTCGTTGAGCTTGCGCTCCAAGAGACCTTCCGGAATGTGATGCGCTTTGAACGCCGTCTTGAACTCATTCCAGCTGACCACATGGCCAGCGGGCAACATGGCATGGTAGTGATCCCACCAAAGCTGTGCAGAGCCACGCAGCTGTTGAGCTGCAAACCAAGCCTTGCTGTTGTCGGGGCAGGGGGCGGTGAGAAGCTCAAACTTGGATTCGATCGTACGAACCCAGGCGTCAGCATCGAGCGGTTCTTGTGTCTTTTGGAACAAAGGGGGGTGTGTCCCCAAAAAGTCCTCATACCGAGCGACATGCGACTGCTACTGAGCCCTTCCACCATGGGGCTGTTGCTGTTGCCCTTGTACCAGATGCCTTAGCAGCTCAGTTTGAGTTGCTAGGATTGCCTCCAGTGGAGATGAGGGTGGGGGTGGGGGAAGATCCTGTCGCTGCTCGCTACTGCCGGGCACAGAACCAGACCTGGTGCGATGTGCCATCTGCAAGAGTTAGCGTTCCATTAAATTCATAACCTTAGAAGTATTCCAACAAATGGAACGTATAAGTTAAATTCTCCAATGCAACTCCTGCCGATAATTCAACACACGTCCTCATAGGGAAAAATACACTTTTCTCCTTCTCATTTTTGTTAGCACCCATCTTAGCCTTGTACTCAACTTCGGGCAAATCATGTCCTACCCAGACTCCTATAATCCAACTCAGGCCAAGGGGTCGGGCTAGGCGATCCTCCCAAGAAAAAGGGGTCGGCAACGATCCACACTTAAAAAGGGTCGGACGAGGCGGAAACTACCTCGAAGGGTCGGCGCACCCGATCGCACAAACTGGGGTCGGCCAACTGAACATGCTCCCAGAAAACAGCATGTGGTCGCGGCGCAACTCACTTAGCTTAGCATTCCAACACTTTGCAAGGATTAAAGGCTAGACACAAGAATTGACTTTATATACAGCGGTGTTCCAACACAGGGGGTACTCGACTCAAGGCTAACCTATTACAATCTTTCCAAAATTTAGGCTGCCGAGGATTACAACAAAAGAATGATTCCCTGGGAACTCTTAATCTACAAATGGACACTATGAGTAGGAGAAGGGGCACCATCTTCTTCGATATCCATGCTGGACGCTCCTTCATCTTCCTCAGGGTCCTCTTGAGCTTCGAGCTGCATGTTAAGGGCATGCATATCATCGAGCTCAGCTTGATGCTCCTGCAAATGAGCATTGGCAACTGCCAACTCCATTTCTATCTCCATCTTCTCCTCCGATAGCTCTATCATGCCGTCCATCAGGTCGGCGACTTCACCTTCAAGCTCGGAGATCCGGTCTTGCATGTCGTGGATCTGGATACCCCGTTGGATAAGCTGGTAGGTTTGGCCTACCATATCTCTCCTAGCTGCCTGAAGGTATCCGTGAGCATCCGCTGCGGTCCGGGCGAAGAGGGTCATAGCTCTCCCTTGAAGCTCGATCAGCCGATAAAGGGCTGCCATGCACCTGACATTGGTGGAGATGGTGACCATGGCGTACGTGGTGGCGAGCACCTCAATATTCCCGACGCGGTCGAGCCATGCCGGGTCCAGCCGGTTCCTGGCGGGGAACAGGCCGATCGGGTCGAGCGTGATCTCCAGGGGATGCAGCTGGCAGAACTGGGTGAGAAGCTGGAGGGCGGCAGACTCCCAAGTGTCCTCCGGAGCAAGGCCATAGGCTGATATGCTGAAAGAGGGCCAGTCGGGCCGCACAAGGGGAGGAGGTACCACCGCCTGCACTTGGCACGTCTGGATACCCTGCTCCAGGTATAGCCGTCCGGCGTACAAGGGTGGGGACTGGTACCCAAACCACTTCAACGTGTCCCACAGAATCGCGGGGAAACCCTCGAAATGCAGACATGTCGACTGGAAAGTACCATCCGCTCCAAATAGAACATGCCCGGGAACAGCCATCTGGAACCAAGAAACCGAAACCACGTGAGATAGACTCCAAGGGTCAGGGGTCGGATAGAGAAGCATTCGGCTGTAACCGAGAGCGACTGGAAGAACTAGGAATCCTTAGATCCGAAAAGAACTCCTCCGAACAAGGTTGCTTTTGAGAAGGAAACCTTACAGCTTTCTGGTTATGACGCATGCACGACCTACCTTACTCTTAACAAAACAACTGCCCGAAACTCGGGTCTTACACGGTCAGTGCCGGTGACAAGGCAACAATTACGTCTCTCCCTATAATAGCTAGTCGGTTCTAACAACGTCTCCTAAATGAACGCGGTTAGTGTACCTGCAGAAAACACCAACACACGAACCTTTCGCGCCAGCACCCACGAAAGCGTTCCCAAACATTACCGCTCACTATAGGAACGACACCCAAGCGTTTAAGGCTGCATGGACAACACTCAACCGTGGAAATAGGTTCCCTTTGAATGGAACCATATAACCCTTCGCATACTCGTGATGCGGAATCAGCACATGTATGACAAATGTGGTGAACCAACCGTGCTGATAGGTTCGTTGGAATCGAACCGTACCAACCTTCGTATGGAGTACATACGGAACCTGCGCACGTATAATAGACGTGGGCGAGAACAACCATGATGATGGGGTCCTTTGAATAGAACTCCCTACCAACCTTCGCATGCTCGTGATGCGGAACTCGGCACACGTATGATAGACGTGGCGAAGTGCTGGAAGGTTAGCAAGATAACCAAGTAAAATATTAGTCACCTAAAACAACCCCAAAATCCCCTAGGGCCTCTCGCACTAAAGCCATCCTTAACGATCGTACGAGATTTTTCAAAAAGTTTCTTGCATCTTTTATCTTTTCAAAGAAGTGTTAGGGCTTGTTGTGTTCTCTGTACTGCTAAACCTGCTTTGGTACCAGCTGTGGCGGATCCACTTCGGATCTACTGGGTTAAACATGATTTAGCCGCCTGATATGCGATGCTCATGCCTAAGCTGAGTAAACACGGAGTGCCATCGGATTTTCCTCCGATTTAACCACTTTGAACAGGACCGATTTAGCAGACTCACACGAAGGTGAGCGGTTCCAGAGAGTACAACAAGTCCACCAAATTAACAAATTTACTACTGGATTTAGTTTGCGAAAAAGAACATCAGAGTTTTACAAGATGTTGGAAAACAACAGAAAATAAACACTAGCGGAAGCAATCATCGGGGTCGGATGTCCTGGTGAGGCCAACCGGGACATCACCGATCCATCTCCTCGCCGTCCGACGAGGGATCCCACTCGACCGTCCAGCCCGACGGGAGCTGGGGCAGCCAAGCGCCAGCAAGAGAAGGGTCGGGAGCAGCAGCTTCACCTAAAAAACAGGAGCCACATCAAGGCTGAGCTACTAAGCTCAACAAGGTTTAACCGATAGGGGTAAAACCACTCCACACTTCTAGACATGCAGGGCTTTTTGGCTGAGGGGTTTGTTTTCCAAAAGCACTAAGTAAACCCTATTTTCAAGTTTTTGCTCCAATTTTAAGTTCTTTAACTGATCTAGGTTTTGCAACCTATTCCGAGCAATCCTAGAGCCAAACAAGATATGTATATCAACAAAAACCATGTCATCATCAGATTCCTCTTTTACTCAGGGTGACATAGCGATCAAGCAATCTCAAACTGTGAGAGGCAGACGAATTGATTCGAGTTCTTTAACCATGCATGGTGAACCTAGCCTCACGACATCCACGCACCCGGAGGTCGCTTCCTGTGTCGGCCTTCCCCATCAATCCCCTAACCCGTGTCGGGCCCATTTCCTTTGTTGCAAGGTTCCACAGACCCGGCCTCTGCCGTTCTGGGGCCACGCATGCCACCACGTGTGACATCCAGCAGGGGAAACTCCGTTCCAAGAACAATGGGGCGACCGCTCACATCTAGGTTCAATCCGGTACTAGGCTTCCTTATCCCATACTAAGTATGAGGCTAGTATTTTCAAACACTTGATCACGAACACCACCACTGTCGGGCCTTAGCAAGTTTTTCATAGACAGACGGGGCAACCATCCGTCCACCAAAGAGTTACCAAACCCTGCCCCGTCCATCATCCTTATAGTTGTAACAGAAAGGTAGACATCCAACTCGTACAACTCGTGAGTGACAGGGGATCACCCGACTTTTACCGTCTCCTAGTTAAGCAAGGCAACTACTCGGTCCAACAGCTAGTGCTCAGATCAGCGGGATAACTAAGTCATGCATCTAGGGTTTCAAACAACTCCTATACGTAAATGCACAAGCATGTTACAGAAGGCATGCGCAAGTCTGGTAAAACACGCAGGGTTTTCATGCAACCGGGGCTTGCCTTCGAGCAAAGAGGAAGGGAACTGCTCGACTTCGGGGGCGACTTCGGCTTCAGCGGGCAGGAGCTCAGCTACAGCTTCGTCTTCTGGCGCCGGGTGTAGCTCGTAGAAGCTGTCGGCGAGGTGCAACTCTACACGAATGCAATGCAAGAGTTAGCATAGACGGTTATTTCAACAGCAATGCTTGCTCGCCTGAGCCCAGAAACTTGCGACAAGGAGCAGGAGGGTGGGGAGGTTTAAGAGAGCTGGTGAAGATCAAAAGGCAATGGTCGGAAAGGAACTTATGATTTGATCCTTGAACTAGAGGATGTGGCATACTAGGGATCCTCCGACGCAAGCGCTGAAGGGTTCCTAAGTTTTACACATACACCCTCGGGTTGAAGAAAAAGATCACAGCCGAGCCCTCGGGCGAGGCAGATAAGGGTCGACGAAACAGATAGGGTCGGGCAAGACGGAACCGGGGTCGGGCGGATAAGAGGGGTCGGGCGAAGCGGACTGGGGTCGGCAGCTTACCTTCTTCCTGAAAGGAAGGCTTGGGGTCGGGAAGAGGCAGACTTGGGCAGAGGGACTAAAGCTTTGGACAACGACTAAGACCGGCAGTGCTCCGGCGGCGGCGATGCTTCTTGCGGATCACAAGTAAGCTTCTACGCAGCACGGAGGAGCAAGCGGCTGGGTGGCTTGGGGGAAAACTGAGGGGAGAGTTCCTCAAGAACTTGGCGTGTGGCGCTAGGAGCTTGAGCAGGGAGCAAGAGAATGGCGGAAAACAACAATGGCGGAGGGAAACTCTGGCGGGCTTGTGCATTCCTTTTTATAGCTGCTGGAACGGGGAAGGGAAGCGGCGCAGGAGAGAGAAGGGGAGCGGCGCAAAGGCCGGGGAGAAGCAATGGAGTGCTCTGCCGGGGCGGCGATTGAGCGACGAGGGCGGTGGTGCAGGACTCGGGGATGACGCCAGCGATCATTGGGTTCTGCCGTCAGGGCGGCGCAGGAGCGGGTATGCCGGTGGTTGAGATTTGGCGGAGGCGGGCGTCGTCGTGCGGAAGACTTGATAGAAGCGACTGGTTTAACGGCGCTAGAATCGAGGGCACACAGGTGAGAAGACAGGCAGCCGCGGGCGTGCGGGCGAGCGCGGAGCAACAGATTGTCGGGCGGCTTCTGACAGGGCGGGGAAAGGAGCTATCGCTGCCATGGTCGGGGTTGGCGGTGGAGGAATCGTCGTGTAGCGGAGACCAGGCAGCGCGACTGAGATCAAAGTGATGGAAAAGACGGGCGACATCGGTCTCTGCGGCCGGGATCTGGCGGTGTGATGATGGGCGTAGGAGGCAAGGTGCTGCAGAAAGGTTGCAGAGGGGCTTCCGCCGCCATTGGGGAAGGGGGTGCGAGAATCCACTCGGTCGCGAGCCAGAGACAAAACTGAGCGGCGGGCGTCGGAGAAAATGAGCCATGCGGCGGGGAGACTCTGAAGCGGGCATGCAACTCGAGTGCGCTGGTCGCGGAAGATCTGGGGAAAGATCTCAAGGGTCCACTGGTCAGACAGAACGACGTTTGTGAAGGACGTAGAAGGATCTGACGGTGGGCTGGGTTTGCCGAGGTCGGGAGCGGAGCGAAGCGGGGAGGGGTCGGGTCCCAGGGGTCGGAACCGGGCGGAAGGCTGAGCCCTCAGGCACGGCAAAACGAGACAGATGATCAGGGCTAGGATTTAAGGTTAACCCGGAGGATTAGGGGCCGGTCATCACATTGAGTGATTCCCTGTCACTCGCGAGTTGTAGGAGTTGGATGTTTACCTTCTGTCGCAACTATAAGGACGATGGACGGGGTAGGGTTTTGGGTAACTCTTTGGTGGTCGGTTGATCGCCCCGTCTGTCTATGAAACTTGTTAAGGCCCGACAGTGGTGGTGTTCATGATCAAGTATTTGAAGGTACTAATCTCATACCTAGTATGGGATGGGGAAGCCTAGTACCTGATTGAACTAGGGTGTGGCTTATACCCCTGCTGTCCCTGGAACGAGGTTCCCATGGTGCATCATGTGGGTGCAAGTGCGGTCACAGTACGGCAGAGGCCGGGACTGTGGAGCATTGCATGCCAAGGGAAGTTTGGACCTGACACGCGCCTGGGAATTGATGGGGACAGCCGACACAGGAAGCGGCCCTTGTGGTGCGCGGATGTCGTGAGATTAGGTTCGCCATGCATGGTTAAGAAACTCGAATCGATTCGTCTGCCTCTCACAGTTTGAGATTGCTTGATTGCTATGTCACCCTGAGTAAATAAGGAATCTGATGATGACATGGTTTTGTTGATGAGATATATACCTTTTGGTTTGTTCTATATTCGCTTAGAATAGGTTGCAAACTTAGAACGGATAATGAACTTAGAACCGAAGCTAAAACTTGAAAGTAGGGATACGTCTAGCGCTTTTGGCAAATAAACCCCTCAGCCAAAAAGCCTTGCATGTCTAGAAGAGGTAGTTTGGCGTGCTCCCTATCGGTTAAGTCTTGTTGAGCTTAGTAGCTCAGCCTTGTTGTGGCTCTTTCTTTTCAGGTGAAGTTGCTGCTTCTGAGCCCCTTTCTGCTGGCACTTGGCCGCCCCAACTCCCTTCGGGTTGGACGGTCGAGTGGGATCCCTCCTCAGATGGCGAGGAGAGGGATCATTGCTGTCCCGGTTGGCCTCACCAGGGATGTCCGACCCCGACGAAATAGCTTCCGCTTGTTGTTTTATCTTCGGTGGTTTTCTTTCAAACCTTGTAAACTCTGATGATGTTTTATAACCAAACTAGATGGTTAAATTGCTTAACTTGGTGGACTTGCTGTATTCTCTGGAACCGCTCACCTTCGTGTGGGTTTGCTATTCGGTCCTATTCAAAGTGGTTAAATCGGGTGTAATCTGACGGCACTTCGTGTTTACTTGGTTAAGGCATGAGCGTCGCATATCAGGCAGCTTAATCATGTTTAATCAAGCAAAATCCGAAGTGGATCCACCACAGTTTTACTCCTTGCCAATCAACAGGTCAGATTGGCTGGCACACCGCGCGAACCACACCAAGGCGATCACCCAAACAGGAGTTAAGAAGATTCTCCCGGGTCGTGTGTCCGACGCTAAGGGTCAATCGACTGACTTTTTAGCGCCAACACATAGCCATAAGCAAGGCTGAGTATACTAATACTCAACAAGACTTACCTGTCAGGTGGTAACTACTCCACCGACTCCTAGACATGCAAGGCTTTTTAGCTGAGGAGTTTGTTTTGCCAAAAGTTTCTAAAGTAGATCCTTACTTTCAAATTTTAGCATCAGGTTCTAGTTGATTAACCATTCTAAGTAAGCACCTATTCTAAGCAAGCATGGTGAACAAGCAAATTAATCAAGCATCAATATTATTCATCATCCGTTGTTCCACTTCTTACTCAGTGCAACATAGTGATCAAGCAGTCTCAAACTATGAGAGGCAGACGATTCAAATCGAGTTTTTAAACCTTGCAAGGTGAACCTAACCCCACGACATCTGCATACCATGATGGGTCCACTTCACTTGTCAACCGTTCATATCAATCCGCGACACGTGGCTAGGTCCTACTTCCCTTAGCATACAATGCCCCAACAATCCCGGAACAACGCCGTACCATGGCTGCACTTGTACCCACATGTGGCCACTTGGGAACCAAGTTCTAGAGAGAGTGGGGAGTATACCCACGTCCTGGTTCAATAAGGTACTAGGCTTCCTGATCCCATACTAGGTATGAGATTAGTACTTTCAAATACTTGACCACAATCACTGTCACGGTTTGACCTTAGCACATTTTTCCACTAGACAGGCGGGGCAATCCACCAATTCCGCACATATAGCCTAGCCCTGCCAGTCAAACCTTATGGTTGCAACATAAGTAAACAGACAACTCCTATAGCTCGTGAGTGATAGGAAATCACTTGACTTTTACTGTATCCCTATTTAGCATAGAAACTACACGATTTAACATACTAGTATTCAGCACATAGGTACCTAGGATCATGCAACTAGGTTTCAAGCAACTTCAATGTACTTAAATGCACAAACATAAGTAATCATAAGTAGTGCATAAATTTAGAAAACTTGGTTATGCTCTGGGTCTTGCCTTCATTCTCTGAAGGGGTTAGTAAGTCTTTGAAAGCTTGGTCTTGCGTGAGCTTAACCTCCAAGTGATGCTGTTCCACCGGGGGTTCTTCTTCCTGGGCTGGGTGAAGCTCGTATGTCCCGTCGACGAGATTGACCTCTACACGTGATGCATATGCAATAGGTTTCATTTATAATCGTTTAGGACGTAGATTGTAGTTCATAGACATTGTAAAAGCTCACAGTGCATTTTGGACCACATTCACTTAGATAAGGTTATATCCATTTCTTTTCTTGTAAAGTAAGGTGTGTTGTGATATAAAACTCGAGGTTGACTTTGATGGTGATTGTGTGCACATATAAGGTTTTACAACTTAGACTTCACAAAGAAATGTGGGGTCACTCTAGGGTTGATCAAGGTTCATTTGGAAAATTATCCTGTTTCTGAATGCTTTTCTGTACCTTAGTGCATTTACCATTTTTCCCTTCTCATTAACTAATTGTTTTTATTCCTTTTTCTTGGTTTTAACTTCCGTAAATGCTTCTGGTAGCTTCTGATAAGATATGGTTCTGAAACTTTTACAGAGGATTCCTAATAACATAAATGGGCTACTGTAAAATGTTGGGATGCATTGAACTTCTACAAAATTGATTAAAATTAAAACAGTACCCTATGGCAGATTATATAGGGATCTATTTTTAACTCAAGTTCCAGTAAGAGTTTGGCTCCGATATTTTTACAGGAGGTTACACTAGTGTGCCAGAGGCTTTTGTGATTTTTCCATGATTTTTGGTGAAAGGCATCTATATTCCATATTTTTCTATGATTTAATTTTGTACAAAAAGACAAGCATGTTTCATCCAATGAACTATATTTTTCCTAGCAAGTATGTTTCACAGGCAAACCAACAAAAGTGATTTCATATTTTTCTCTGATAGATTTCATTTACTATGCAAAAAGAAAGATTTTTCACTAGATTTCAAACATAAATCTAAAACAATGACATAATCATCTAAACTAGGGTCACAACTATTTTTGCCATTTTTGGGTGATTTACTAAGCATTTAAAGGTTTAAACACTAAATAAAGTCTAGAGAAATAAAGGTAACAGTTACATGGCCAACATTATTTTTATGTGAAACTACTCATCTCAACGATTCCAGCAAAGTTGGTTTTGCATTTTTATCAATACTCTACATTTACTTATGCCTTTTTCAAAGTTTATCCAATTTAATTCAAACTTAAATTAGAAAAGTCAAAGCAGTTTTACGCAGGCCCCATGAATGTTTTGGACTCCTGCAAATATGTCCCTAAATCTTACACTAAGGCCCCTGGACAAAAACAAAACGATGTAGACAGGCCCTCGCGGCGGCCGGTGGCGAGTTCAGCCGAACTCTGGCAATCTACGACGCAATCGGGGGAACCAAGGGCTCGGGCGCCTAGGCGTGCTCACCTTGAGTAGATTTGGTGAAGACGGGGGTAGCAGAGAGGGCTTGGCGATGGTGAACGGAGTTGGGTACGAACACGGCGGCGGGCGGCGAAGAACTTCGCTGTTCCGGCC
The DNA here is from genome assembly GCF_000263155.2 of Setaria italica. Lineage (NCBI taxonomy): Eukaryota > Viridiplantae > Streptophyta > Magnoliopsida > Poales > Poaceae > Setaria > Setaria italica. Next base: position 11,222,128 of record NC_028457.1, on the reverse strand, counting down.
GGCTCATCAGCGGAAGGGGGCGAACAACAGCTTGGGGAGCTTCGCTAGGACACGGGTGGCACATGGAAGAGCTTGGAAGGTGGCGGTGCTGCACAGAAGCAAGCTCTCCATGGCGGGGTGCTCTGCTTTAGCGGCGGCGCAAGGGGAAAAAGGCGGAGGGGCTCTCCGATGGGGCGTTGAAGGCTTAAATAGCCACAAGGGAGAGGGTAGGGTGAGGTGAGGCTAACGGGTGAGAGGAGCATGGCCGGCGGTGAGCGGGGGGTGGCAGCAGTGCGCAGCATTGGCTCGCAGTGCGCATTGGCCGGCGAAGCCATGGGAAGCTTGCCGGCATCTTCGGGCCATTAGCCGGCAGAGATGCGGAGCCTGCAAGGTTCTCTTGGTCGCCCGTAGGGATTGGCAGGTTGCAGCGTGTGAGTTGTCACGTCCAAGGTAGTGATTGGCGGGGCGGTTTGCTTCGGTGAGCCTTGGCGGCGTGGCGGTGCTTGGCGAGTGGAGCTGCAGGGCGTGCAAGGACATAGGCCAGTGGGGATGTGCACCGGAGGGGCGGGATGGCTTCGGGCGCTGGTTGGCGAGCCTTGGCAACGTGCGGACTGGTCCTGGCCAGCGGCAGCTCACCAGTGAGGCAGCACCACGCGGAGGATGGCGATGCGACGAGCGCGATGCGAATCCAGGCGCACATGGCCACGCGAAGGGGCCGGTTTTGAAATGTGGCAAACTCAAAATAGCAAACTTACAGTTAAAACTCCACTCTAAAAATTCTTGAAACACATTTGGCACAAATTCGTGCTGAATCAAAAGTTATTTGGTGCCAAACTTCTTGGGAACGCCAGCTCTGGAGACTCAGTTGTTTTTCGCGTTAAGGCTGATTTTCAGCATTTTAACTAACTTAGGATCCATTTTTGAAAAGGTTCTGCTGAGATTTTGACCAAGGCCCAATGGGTGAAGTTGTATTCTAGGTTGTATACTCCAACTTTTATAAGAGGTTCAGCTAGTGTTCGGTTTCAAACTTAGGAGAAATCATCATGCCAATTTGTAGACTTTCACTGCTTTAGACTTAGAGCTGATGTGCTGAATTAGAAGTTAATGCTGAGTTTAGCCTAGAATTTGAACAGGATCTAGGGTGATTTAGTCCAAGATCTAATTGAAAAACTTGTTCTTTAAAGTACACTCTACAACTTTTGTAAAATCTCCAACTATATATCAGACCTAGAATTTAAAATAACCGAAGCTAAACTACTCTAAAAAGCTATATTTTCAGGAATTCGTGATTTTGGAGATGAGTTGAATTGCTACTGAATTTAAATCTAGATTTTGAACCTCTTCCTCTCCAAATTAGCCAAAGTGCAAATAAGAAAACTTTCTTGTGATGCAAAGTTCTACAACTCTTAGATTGAAAAAAAATCAAGTTGCTATATAAAATGTTCAAATTATGAACTGCCCCTAATTTAGGCTCCTAAAGGGCATTTTTGAGCTTTCAAGTGCTAGATTAGGCTTCTAATCAATTTATTCAAACTTAAGAAAGGTTAATTTAGCAAGGGTTTGTTACATTTGCAAGTCATAATGAAACAAAGTTAAGTAGTTGAATTATGCCAGAAACAAACTTTGCTTTATTGAATTGTAAATACAGCTAAGGCCCATGGTCGATGGCCGATTACATGAGTTGTAAATCTAATTTATGGATAAAAATGACATAGATGCTCGATGTTCCACGAGTTGTCAACATCTTCACTGAAGAGATATTGGAGCCTATATGACCTAGGTCCAGTGACCTTGGAGACAACGAATGGTCCTTCCCATGGTGAGTTTAGCTTGTGCAGCCCCTTGGTGTCTTGGATACGCTTTAGGACCATATCGCCTACATTGAACAAATGTTCTTTGATGTTGCAATCATGATAACAGCGGATCCTTTCTAGGTGCCTTGCGGACTGGACAACTGCTGTACAGCGAGCTTCTTCAAGGCTGTCTAAATCTATACGCCTTGTTTCTTCTGCCGCGCCTTCCTCATAATGCTTGGCTGTTGGAGATTTCCATATGATATCGGCATGTAGGACAACTACAGATCCGTAGACCAGGAAGTAGGACAATTGCCCTGTAGGCTTGCACGGCTGGGTACGAAGCCCTAGAGAACATTGGGTAGTTCTTTGAGCCACTTGCCTCCTTTGGTGTTTGAGATGTCATGGAGCCTTTTCTTGAGAGCTTCCAGTACCATCCCGTTGATGTGCTCAACCTGGCCATTGGCCCGCAAATGAGCGACAGAGACATACGAGACGTTGATCCCGCTGTTCTCGCAATATTCCCAGAACTCATGATTGTTGAAGTTGGTGCCCAAGTCTATGATAATGCAATTGGGGAACCCATAGTGGTGGACAATTTCATCGAGGAAGTAGAGTACTATGTCTGCCTTGGGGCAGGTTACTGGCTTCAACTCGATCCATTTGGTAAACTTGTCAATTACCACCAGTACTCAGTTTAATCCTCCAGATGCCGTAGGTAGTGGAACAATCATGTCAAGCCCTTAGCACGCAATGGGCTAAGAGGGTGGTATGGTGATCAGCTTGTAGGTAGCGATGTGCTCCTGCTGCACAAAGAATTGGCACCCTTGGCATTGGTGGACTAGTTCCTTGGCGTCAGTGAGAGCTGTAGGCCAATAGAACCCTGATCTGAAAGCTTTACCCATGATTGTGCGTGAGGACGTGTGGTTGCGGCAAATGCCTTCGTGGATCTCCTCCAATATGTCCTTGTCGTCTTGCCGTGAGACGCACTTCATGAGCACTCCTGATGACGTGCCTCTTCCGTAAAGTTTATCTCTGACTAGAACATAGTTCTTGAAACGCCATGAGACATGTTCTGCCTCTTTCTTGTCTGAAGGTAGCTTGTGCTCTTTGATGTAGTCGATGAAGGGAGTGGTCCAGTCTACATCGATCATCATAACCTCCCGATCTAGTGCAGTAGGATCTCGATCAGTGGTTGTTGATGGTGCTGGCTCCATTATAAATGGCTTGTGTAGCTCATGGATGAAAACCCCTGCTGGAACTTGAGCGTGAATAGATTCGAGCTTTGATAGGATGTCTGCAGCAATGTTGTTGTCATGGATGACATGGTGGAACTCCGATCCAGAGAATTTGTTCTCTAGTTTGCGTACTTCGAGACAGTACGTAACCATGTTCTCCTGTGGCGGTCCCACTCATCATTGACTTGATTGATCACCACCAGTGAGTCATCGTAGACCAATAAAAATTTATTCCTAGTGAAATGCCAGGCAAAGCCCGTGCAGAAGCACCTCGTATTCAGCTTCGTTGTTGGACACTTCATAGAAGATTTGTTGGACGTACTTGAGTTGTTCGCCTTTGGGAGATATCAAGAGTACTCCTGCACCGGCGCCTTGAGCTTGAGTGATCCATCGAAATACATGACCCAATGCTTAGGACGCTCTGCTGGAGTTGGTAGTTGATTCTCCCACCACTCTGCAATGAAATTGACTAGGGCCTGGGACTTGATTGTAGTCCTCGACTTGAATTCCAAGGACAATGATTTGAGTTCCACTGCTGACTTAGATATTCTTCCTATTGCATCATGATTGTGGAGAATTTCCTCAAAGGGAAATCTTAGACGATGGAGATCATGTGCTCCTGGAAGTAATGTTGTAACTTCCGCGAGGTGAGCAGTATCGCGTACAGCAGCTTCTGGACCGGTGTATATCTAGTCTTAGAATCTGACAGCACCTCGCTTACGAAGTAGACAGGCCTCTGTAGTTTGAATACATGGCCTGGTTCTGGTCTTTCAACCACGATCGCCGTGAGTCTTCATTGGGATTTGGTGCCGTGAGGACCGCTGGCTTTGATAGGAAGATCTTCAATTGTTGTTGGGCTTGATCTGTCTCTTGAGTAGTTTGAAGATGGGTAGACCCTGTTATCCAAGCCTTGAGATGAATCTATTGAGGGCTGCTATGCGGAGTTGGATTGATTATATCGAATTTTGCTGATCAAGTTGTTCCTACGCGAGTTCCGCCAGTTCAACCAACTGTCTAGTGTACTTGTTCTGGGGCATCGCGTGCGTGATGAGATCAATAGACGCGATGAGCTAGAGGAGTATGATGGTGACGTGTTTGAACTACTTCAAAGGCGTTATCCAGGTTCTGAATTGGTAGATCCGCTACAAGGTGGTGGCAGCACTCTGCTCTTGGGGGGTTTCTTGCTCATCTTTGAGTTCTTTGAGTTTTGGTCACTTCTCCGACAATGTTTGCGGTGAGCTCATCCTGCGAGACATCATATGGATGACGCTCAAGTTTTGGGTTTCTATCCCATCGCTCTTGTTCTTCATCCTCTTGTCTAACAACGACAGTGAAGAGTTCTCGCTCTGGAGAGTACCTTCCCAAGCTTGAAGTGATGATCTCCATGGTGCCGCCTTCCTCGTAGATGGGCAAAAGAGGAGCTCCCTCTTGGTACGGGAGAGCGTCAAGGTAGACGATGAGGCGCGGATCATCGTCCCTGTCAAAAGTGGGTGGCTTCATATTGGGCTAGTGGATGAATCTGCCTTGCAGAGTTAATGTGATTACCAGGCTCTGCTGCGGACCTGATAAAGGAGTCTCCTCTTGCGGATCCGAGTAGTAGTCGAGGTCTTCGATCATATCTGTATCGGATTGTGATCTGGACAGGGCCGCCTAATAAACAGTGGTTGCATTGCGGAGTCTGAACGGGGATTGACTCTGGTCATAATCCGACTCGCACGATGGCTTATGTGCCAGCTCGTGCAAGTAAATCCAACTGGCGAAAGAAGTCGGATTGTACTTGGACTCGTCCCTCCAAACTCTGACTAGGTCAAAAATTGAAAATTTGCCGCAATTCTCGATGAGATCCTCTGGAGCTTGGCGCTGGAGCTTCATGGTTTGCTACTTCTTCTCTGTGGTTGACGCAATGTGGTGGCAGAAATTTCCAGCGCCGTCTGCAATGCAAACCTAAGAGCCGAAGACAAACATCGCGCCTGCTTCAAACGCGGCGATTGGCTTGATGATGACTTGTGCCATCGAGTTCGCCAGTGGATTCTTTGTGAGATCCCCCAACTTGGCGCTCCAGCTGTCGATGTTTAGACCCGACAACCTACCAAGGGGTATCCCAAGATACTAGATTGGTTGGTGGGGCTCGTCGACGTCAGAAACTTGAAACTAAACGCAGACACAAAATTTAGACATGTTCGGGCCACTAGATTGCGTAATACCCCATATCCTGTGTGATGGTTGGATTGAATTGCTTCGGAGGGGTCCTTGTCTCGTCTTATATAGTCGGGTGTAGGGTTACAGGTCGGTCGGTTACAAGAATACTAGTCGGATACAACTAGAAGAAGCCTACCCTATTACAATGAATACTTTCCTAATCCTTGACTAGTTCCTATCTTTCCATGTTGACTACACCGTCCTGCGCAATAGTCTCCATGTTAGATGCGTCTCCGTATCCAACCTTATATTTGGGTCTGTCGAAACCTTCTGGTGGTTCTATAGATATATGTACGATAAGGGTATCCTAGCGCGAGAAAGCATTTTTGGACATCAACAAAAATCTATACATCGCACAATAAAACTTAAGGGAACTATCTAAGTCAGGGTCATATAAAGCATAAAGTTGAAAATTGATGTATTGTTTGAGAAACATAGTACGGACGTAATTGCTTACATACACGTAATTGCTTACATAGACACACGAATAAACCTCTTATGAGTACACACGCACTTAACCCGTAACCAGAAGAAACCTTGCTAATTGACCGTAGCTCAGCCGTGAATATAGCAATCTTCTGTTAATTTTTTCGACTCAATAAATTTCGTGACGGTAGTAATAAAAATCCCTTGGCGGATCGATGGTGCACACGTCAGGACCTAGTCATCTATGTATGCGCAAATCATCTATGATGTATTCTACTCCACTACGCAGGTACCTACAAAATTCGAAGAAGTGCATCAAGTTTTGGCCTAGGTTCCTAGCTGTTGTACGTGAGTTCCCTACTCATTCCGTTTTGTTTTAGGTGGGACGGCGTGTATCTCTTTGTCTGCTGTTGAATTTGAATGTATATACTACTACATACAAAATAATCAAAATAATAAATGATCCTTCTTTTGGAGAAATTTTTCAGTAATAGCATCATATCTGAAAAAAGAAAGAGCTAATTTTAAGCTATGGTATCGAGTTGACTGAGAGTTGACTGTGAGTGGACGGAGTATTTGTTCCATGGTTGTGCGTGCATTATTGCAGACAGCACCTTCAGGGATCGAATTCATGACCTGACGGACCACCTCCCATGATCACCCGGCCCCACATGTCATATCCTCCTCGACAAAGTTCATGTCCTGGCTGGTGGAGGTTGATTACTGATCGAATGCGATTGACAGCAAAGAATAAAGAGAGGTGCTTTTCAAAAAGAATAAAGAGAGGTTCTGTCCAGGAAAAATCCAACCAACCAAACAATGCAGTGTGCACTGTAAGACCTTCTCCAATAGTTGAGCTAGCATGCTAGTTCTAAGCATGTCTACCTCATAAAAAAGATAGCAAAGAGATTATTTCTCCAGTGATCTATCTTATAGCATATTGTTCGAAGCATCCCATGTCCTACAATCTCTCTCATATTAATAAAATATGAACCTCATTTCTCTCTATGAGCTATCTCTTAAAGAAGAGATAGCACACTTTCTCTCCTCACCTTCTCTCTTCCATGCAAGCAAAATGATGAGGTGGATTCTATGAGCTAGCTGAGGTGATATTGTTGTAGGAGGCCTAATTGGAACCAGCAGTATCTTGCACAATAGAAACCAAGCGGACTGGTTTGTCAGTTGCCACATGGAATGCATTGACTGATGTCTGAGCTAGATCGAGTCTAGGTCCTGGAATTCATACTCTTCTTTACTGTCAGTCGATTAGCCAGATGGGTCCATCAGTATTCAGCAGTCAAAGTCTTGCTATTCCACGCCACTTGCTTTTTGAAAGATATTCAGTAGTCATAAGTTTCTTTTAAAGAATTACATATTAGTCTCTGAGACCCACGCTATACGCCAACGCGGGGCACCGTACCGGTACAACCACGGAAATTCCACACGGAGTCGAAATAGAGATTTCCCGATCAACGTTCAAGGCGGCTAGCGGGAGATTCCACAGATTACCTACCAGTAGCATGTAACACCTCCGAACAGCAGCAACATTCTAGAATAAAGATAAATAAACAGAGCATGCGGAAGTAACTTAAATTATCTAAATAGAACATCAACTGGATAAAAAAAAGAGATTATAAGCAAAACAAATACTTCACAACCAAAGATTGTTATTAGAACACATGTGCTCAAAATATATTTATGAAGAAGTGTGTGCACACGTGCTGCTACTCCTGTTTAACCAAGCACCCTCCAAACTCAACAACCTGCGGAAAGGAAAAAGCGTATGAGATTGATGAAAAACCTCAACAAGCAAATGGCTTCAACCAAGTCATTTAAATCATAATATATTAAGCAACAATTTAAAAGTCAATATTATAAAAGAAGCACCACATAACTTCGAGTAGTAAGATAAATATATACTTCACAATAGTACTTCATAATGAATATGCGAAAGGTGCAATGCAATGCATGACTTCACTTCTACCCACACATCCCAAGGAAAGAGGTGATAAATGCAACCACATTGCTATATATCAATGTGTGTTGAAGTACCGGTACTTACCACACTGATCCGGCTCCAGTTTTCTTTATATGCATAAACAACATGTGAATACGAATGCAAGATTGCAATGCATGAACTTCATATTCTTCAAAATTCATAACTTCAAGAGTAAACCCTCAAGTGAAGCAACATATACTTCAACATAAAATAATTTCAGATTTATCTTGCTAGTGTGAGGTACTGAAATTAAATGGAGGCAATTCAAACAACAAAGTTAAAAACATGTGGACCACATCGCTACATTTACTTACTTTCACCGAGAGCTAAGCACGATTGAAGGTGCACCACCTGTTCACAAACATAACTCAGCGCCAAAACAAACATCCAAGCATAAACAAACATAATTCAAAGCATTCCTACGCCTGAACCCGATATTCTCCCAAAACACACGCAAAACTACACATAACAACAGCACTATTGCTTCTCTTTTTTGTATCTTTTAATCCTGATGGCTAAAAATTCCCATCTTGGACCATCTAAAACATAATTTCAAAACTTACAACTTTCTAGTTATCCATAAATAGAGAAAAAATCATGAACATTGACATGAACCTCAAACTGAAAATCTGATAGCAACTACAGAATAGTCCTAGTAAAACAGATATATCTAGAGCTTTAAAATTCATAAGAATATAAACATAACCAATCTAGAAAGCTTATGAAAGGTCCTACAACTTCCATACTCATCCAAAGATCCAATTCTGTCATTTGGATTGCCTAAACTTTAGGTGAACAAATTCTGCCCAGCATCTCAAGGCTGAAAAAGTGACAGAATCAAACTCCAATGTCTCTCAGCTCTTAAATCCAATTGTGGTGTTCTTTTTGGCTATAGAAAGCTCTGCGGGTCTTCTACAACTCATGTATAGGTTTTATATTTTTTGAAGTCATTAAGAGGATGCAAAATAGACATTACTGAAAACTCTGCAGATTCACTACGTGCTGAAAATGGCGACGAGGGCAAAACTTTACGCTAGCCCTTAACGTCGTCGAGTACCGCTACGCGCACGAGCTAGAACATCTGAAACCTTAGCGAGAACATGAGAATTACAATGGGGGCATTCCTAACCTAGGGTTCCCCTTGGAAACATGAAGGGCAATGGCGACGATGGAAATCCCAACAACGACTCTTGATCATCTTCCTCTCCCTAGCGACGAACATCACAGCACCCCCGTTGATTGCACCTAAATTGCAACCCATATGGCGGCACCACCATGAACAGCGAGGAAAGAAAATCAATTGGGGAAAACAGAGATAGGAAAGGAAGTCCAACCAATTTTTGGAGAGGAACAACGATGATGAACGGCGGCATACCCTAATTTCCCTCTCTTCTCTCTTCTGTTGTTCTCCCTCACTCCCCTTTGGTGCACGGAAACAGGAGGGTGGTGGTGCAGGGGGCATAGGGTTTAGAAAAGTAGTGGGGGTTGGCCAGGAAAAAAACAACGAAGGGAAAAAAGAATAAGACTCAGTGACGACTACAGGTGGGCTCGGTGACTGTAGCTTCGCGGCTACAGTAGCATCATGGGTAAAATCTTCCCATGTCTATAGGTTCATGACCAGAACTCCAAACAAGGCATGTGAGTAATCAAATGGAATGGATTCGATGAGCTATACGCAACCATGGCCTCCGTTCATCAATCTAAGCGACGGATCAAAAAGTCAACTTTTGCATACCATCTTTACGTATTTCCGCTTACAAAGCGTATTTTACCACTTGCGCATCATGGGTGTTACATTCTCCTCTCCTTAAAAGAATTTGTCCCTGAATTCACCATTGCTAACTCACGACTGTGAACTAGAACCACATGTAAATAAACAATTACTTACTGTCGATGTTTTATACCTGGCAACCTACCGAGGGGTATCCTGAGGTAGTAGATTGGTTGGTGGGGGATTGTCGGACCTAGAACTTGAAGGTAAAAGTGAGGATACAAGACACAAATTTATACAGGTTTGGGCCGCCAGAGTAGCATAATACCCTACGTTCTATTTGGGGTGTTGTCTATTATGCCCTGCGCTTGGGTGTTGTTTGCTATTGAGGATTTGGTCCTCTGTTGTGGTTCTATGAGGTCTTCGCCTACCGATCTAGGAACCCCTACCCTCCTTTATATACTCCAGGGGGCGGGATTACTAGTTAGTTACATAGTAGGAGTCGTAGTAGGATTACAGGGTATGAGTTCTAGTAGGATTACTATGGAATCCTAGTAGGAGTCTAGCTTCTTCCTTCCTTGTGGGTACTAGGATCTATCCCTATCACTTACTAGACTCGAAGAGCTCCATATTTTTCTGACACATGGGCTCCTTCAAGTCCTTTATGGCTTCCTGCTCCAACTTATTAGTCCATAGGTCCGTCACGTAGTTGATATTCCTTTCTGCTTGACACATTTATAGAAATCATATATATGCACTGGATGACACATCATAGTCAAAGCCTGCTCAATAGTCCTCCACCTTCTACTCTGGATCTTTCAAATACTTCCTCAACATAGATACATGAAAATCGGGGTGTACACTACTCATCAACTCAAGCAACTACAAACGATATATATGCTAAGGCACTAACTCGAGCAGTAATAAAATAAAGTCCAATATACCTCTAGTTAAGATTCCCTCTAGTGCCAAATCGAATAATGCCTTTTGTTGGAGACACCTTGAGAAGAACCTTGTCACTAGCTTCAAACTCTAGATCTCTCCGTCAGACATCTACATAGCTCTTCTATCGACTCTGAGCAGCCAACAAGTTCTAATGGATCTCACGTACCTTATCATGAATCTATTGTACCCAATCTGGACCAACCAAAGTTCTCTCACCAAAGACGTGACAACAAAGTAGGGAAATATACCTGCGGCCGTACAATGCTTCATATGGAGCCATCTTGATGCTAGCCTAATAACTATTATTAGAAACAAACTCTGCCAATGGCAAGTGATCCACCCAACTGCCCTTCATAGAGAGCACACAAGAACGCAACAAGTCCTCTAAGGTCTAAATGGTACGCTCTGACTGACCGTTTGTCTAAGGGTAAAACGCGGTGCTAGGATCCAATCTAGTGCTCGAAGCACTATGCAAACTTGTCCAAAAATTAGATGCAAATTTATAATCATGATTAGAAACAATGGACTTAGGAACACCATGCAACCTCACTACTTCCTTGATATACAAGGGAACCAAATCTGAAGTAGAATTACTAGTCTTCATGGGAATAAAATGGACAACCTTCGTCAGCCTATCAATTACCACCCAAATAACATATTTACCTCTAGGGGAATGAGGTAAACCAACCACAAAATTCATGGTAATATTATCCCATTTCCACATAGGAATCTCCAATGGTTTCAGCAATCTAGTAGGCCTCTGATGCTCAGCCTTCACCTCCTGACAAATGCCCCACGAAGCCACATATTTAGCAGTATCAACCTTCATCCGCTTCCACCACAAACTCTGCTTCAAGTCTCGGTACATCTTAGTCTCACCTAGATGTAGTGTATATGGAGTACGATGAGCTTCCCCCAAAATCTTCATCTTTACTAGAACTTTCTGTGGCACACAAAGATTACCTCTAAAATAAATAATGCCATCCTCCTCTATACTAAACTTGTCGGGTTTCCTTACCCTAATACACTTATGAATAGCATGAAGGAAGCTCATGCAATTGTAACTGAATCAACAATCGAGTCTCCTCATGGCAACACCAACATAGCACAAAGAAATACCAATGTTATCCAATTAAACAATCAAAGGCATACAAATCTTACGAACACTAGTTCTCTTGCTAAGCACATTTGCAACAACATTCACCTTGCTAGGGTGATACTGAATAGTGAAATTATAATCCTTAATTAACTCAAGCCACCTTCTTTGTCTCAAGTTAACTCATTCTGAACAAGAATACACTTCAGTTCGATGATCCACAAAGATGTCACATGATTTTCTACACTTCAGTTCGATGATCCACAAAGATGTCACATGCTTTTCCATAGAGATAATGCCTCTAAATCTCCAATGCCAAAATCCACTATAGCGGACTCTAGATCTTGGGTCGGACAAATTTCTTTCCTATTTCTTCAAATATCATAGTGCATCAGCTAGTGCTTTTCCAACTTGGATGAGCTCACAGTTAAGAGAAAATGGGAGGTATCTACAAATGCATCCAAACTCTTTTATTTTACAACTCAAACACAACTGAATCTATTATTACCTCCCGAGTAAACATCTTATAACGACTAACTTCTTGCATCAATATCCTTTAGCTCTTAGGCCAAAACACTCATACCACCTTCCAATAGATAAATTGCTTAAGGAATTGCTTGTGAATCTATTACAAAACACAACCCATACAATTCCACTCATGTATGCTTCAACCAATTCAGAGCACACACCTTTGAGAGAACAACTCACTGCAACAACAATAGCTTCATCAAGAACTTTGCTTGGCTAGTGTAGCCAACCTTGGATCAAAACAAACAACCAAGGCACATTCCTCTTTTAACATCCATCTTAGCAGCAAACTTGGAGCTACTACAAAATTTTACCCACTCTACAAGTAAAAAGAACTTGATATAAGAACAATAACTTCATTTCCTCGGCCCTTCTCGATACCCAAGAACAATTGCAAAGGAAGGAAAGGATCCTAGTTCAATAACCATGAAGGGTTACAATCGTTGCACCACAATAGCACCTCCGACATCTAAGTCATGACTCGTTAGACCTTCTTTCAACTCAAGCTCAGTCAAAGGAGAAGAAAAAACATTGCAACATCTTCAACTAGCTCGGTAGACTTACACCGACATAGAACTGCATCCTAATGCCACTTACTGTTGACTTGAAGTAATCTCTAAATGGTGCTCACCACTAAGTGTAGGTGAATTAACTTCATATGTCTCCAAATGAAACAAAATTATGCTAAACATGGCAGGCTTGCCAAGCGAGCATGACAATGCTCACTAAGATCATTGTCTCAACATTCATTTTCTAGCAATTCACTATAAATATTGTTGTAGTCATTTATTGCAACAAAGTGTATAAGTGTTTAATTCTTTTTTTAGTCATTTATTGTTTGAAAATGTATAACTGTTAGTCATTCATTTTGGTAGTCATTTATTCTAACAAAATTGTATAAGTTATTAGTCATTCTTAGAATAAATCCTACTATTTCTTAGAATAATTCCTTTTATATTATATTAGTTACAATGGCATGTTCAGAGGACGACCAGGCCCTAGTCGAAGAGGAATACCTAATGGAATTGATTGCTCAAGGTGGCACGAACAATCAATCAAACGAAGAGGTCGATAACAGCTAGAATGACATCTACCTCAACATGTTTGGTGATGGCAATGAGGAGGAACCAATTGCCGAGGAAGGCAACGATGGGCAACAATGCAAGGTATAGCAATTATTATATGTAAACATGATTTGAATTCTCTACTTATTAAGATTGTTAGGAATTAATAGTTCTTTCATTTTTCAGCCATCTGGATCGAGCAGCAGGCCTAAACAGAAATGAGGCAAGAAGAAGAAATTAGAGGGTCGTATCATCATCATGGAAATTGATGAAGATGGTGAACCAATTGCTCCACACAATGCTAAGACCAAATGGTGAATCAAATTCAGTTTCTTGTTAGAGATAACATCCCAATAAACTTTTAGAATTGGAAAAGACCTGAAATCGATGCGAGGGTTGCTTCCACAAGCATGGTCTGTGAGCATGAGAAGGAAATGATATAGAAACAGATAAAAGAAAACTTCACGTTTGAAGGTGTAGATGAAGTAAAAGTGAAAGATTGGAGCTTTTGGAAGGGTGCAACTACTTTTCAGACATACAAGAAAAACCTGAACAAAGACTACATAAAGAAGGGCCTTACACTAGATTTCACGGAGCACCCAAAGTTAAGAGATCATTGGGATTTGTTTGTGCAGTTCAAGCAGTCGCAAAAGAGCGCTAAGGAAACTAAAACCAACACCAACAATGCTTAGAAGAAGAAATACTTTCATTGTCTTGGGCCAGGAGGTTACAAGAAGGGGATGATGAAATGGCAGAGGCTGGAAGATGGCATAATTGCTAAGGGAATAGTACTGCAGACTCTCGAATGGCCGGAGGGAGCAAAGCATTGGTACTATGCTCATGAAGGCACGCTCAATCCTGAAGATGGATCATTTGTGTTCGGCCAAAAATTAAGAGAAGTGGTTACAAGGCTTGTTGAGTTAATAAAGGCAACGACCGAAGGATATTTTGTGCCTGATCGTGAGAAGGACAAGCTAACTATGGCACTAGGTAATCTAGAACACCCTGGATATTGCTAAGTCAAAGTACAAATTCCATGGTAGTTTACCTTTCGTAAGCATATTGATTCCTACAGAAGTTGCTAAAGAAGTAAGGCTGGACACACATAATAGCTGTGGGAGTTGCAAGAACATGTAGCTTTGACAGACGCAAGAATGGAGGAAGCAATCAACTAGTGTGTGGCTCTAGCTTTTAGCAAACAAGCCAATGAACAAGCAGCTGCATCATCAGGAGCTAATGTCGACATAAGCCCCTCTCAGCGTCGAAGCAGCTTCACTTCGATGGAAGCCCCAATTGGAGGATCTTCTGACATATTTGAAGACAACCAATGCCACCACGTGGACGACACCTCTAGGAGAGCCCCTTGTGAGCTTGTTACTCCCATGAAAAATAAGCTCATCGTGGTGGCTTATGGTGTGGCTAAACAATTGACACAAGGTGAAATAATTCATGGCGTGGAGATTCCAGCTCGCATTTATGCCAAAGTTGGGGTGGATTGAGTGGTCGATGGTTGGGATGACCTGGAACTGGAGATCCCTAGAGGTGACACGGAAAAGAATCTAGGAGAAGCCATGCATAGTTGGATTCTATGGCTCAAGTGCTACATAAGGATTACACAACCAAATCCCCAATCCTGGGATCATCTCCTCAAGCCTCAAAGGAAAGATCACATATGCCATCTGCCAGGACACCCTCTCAACTACCAAACAGGAATCCTAGCATGAGTCCACTAGCTGATAGGTATCCTAGGTTGACTCCACCTCCCCTTGTTATGAGCAAGGCTACACGACGAAAGATGCCTTCAGTTCCGCCTACTGCGGCTATGAAGAAGCAAAATAAGCCAAAGGAGAAGCAACCAGAGCCCAAGAAACCTTATGATATGACTGATGCGGAACTCCACGCAGTAGTGGAGGCTGTGGTTAAAGCTCACATTGCACCAAAGCCTCCCATGAAGAAAAATCCTCCACTTGATAAGGTTAAATTGCGGGCTTTCATTAGAAGCATGGAGAAAAAGGTAGAGAAACCACCGCTATCTGACTATGACCGCTCAATAACAAAGGGTTTTTAGAAGATGAAGAAATTAAAGTGGGTCAAGTATTCAACAGTTCGGAACCCAATCCAAATTGCCCCACTCCAGGTGCTTTTGAAGTTTGATATGAACTAGCTTCTATTCGCCAAAGATACAAATCTCACCCTAATCAACTTCGAGGGGATGATCACGTCCCAAAGCACCCTAGGTGTAACGACCTTGGTTGATCAACCGAGTTAATCTTCAACCGAAAGTCCCTAATCCCTCTGTCTCAGCTCCCCGGAGCTTAAGCGCTCCAAAACCGGTTCTTAGTCCCGACCCCTGAGAACCCAACCAAAACCGCCGGTTCCTTCTGAGTCCCCAAAGGCAGTGTTCCTTTCAATCTTGGAGCTGTGGAACAACCGAGACTGACTAGTGGACCCGAAATCCTTCTCCCCGAATCTCATGAGGCAGACGCACCAAGCAGCATGCGCCCGCTTCAGAGCTTCCCCGCCGCGTGGGTTGATCTCTCCGACGCGTGCCGCTTTGCCCAGTCGCCGGGCGCGACAGGATGGATCCACGCGCCCTCCTCCCCAATCACAGAGGAAGCCCCTCTGCAACCCTTTCTGCCTCGCCTCGTCTCACTCGTGCCCTCGCCGGCCACGCCAAGGTGCCCCGTCGCTGCCGTGGCAAAGTTTTGCTGCTGCTGCGTCAGACCGCCTCGCGACCCGCCATCATCTCGCTGGATCCCCGGCTGCAAGACCCGATGCCTTCCGGTTTTCCTACCTCTCCACAGTCGTGCCGCCCATGAGCTCACTCCATGACGATACCTCCCTCGCCAACCCCGACTCCGGCAGCGACAGCTCCTTTTCTCGCCTCACCAGTGATGTGCCCCGGCAATGCCGTTGTTTCGCGCTCGCCCGCGCCGCCGCTCGCCCTGTCACTTTGCCTGTTGCAACCTCGCTTGTAGCGCCTTTCTCCCTATCACATCAGTCAAATCCGCCGCTTGACGTGACCAGGCTACCCTCGCCTCCGCCAAATCTAAACCCCAGCAAAACCGCGCCTGCGCCGCCTTGTCTCCAGTGCCCAATAGCCGAAGACTCTATCTCCAAGGTCCTGTTCTGCCACCCATCGCCGCTCAATCACCGCCATGGTAGCGCACTCCATCCTTTTCTTCCCGGTCTTTATGCTGCTCGAAATCTCTCTCTTCCGCGCCGCTATAAAAGGGAATGCCAGAGTCCCATCGGAGTTCCTTCGCCATTGCTATTTCACCGCCCCTACTCTGAGCGCACTTGAGCAATCCCGCTAAAACTCTTGAGAAGTTTCCCTCTCCGCTCAAGTTCGCTTCTCCCTGATCCACCCAGCCGTCTGCTCCTCCGTGCTGTGCTAGAGCTTCCTTGTCGCCCACAAGAAGCTCCGCCGCCGCCGGAGCACCGTCAAACCTCGATGCCGCCCAAGCCTTAGTGCTTTAGTCTTTCCACCCAAGTTTGCTCCTTCCCGACCCCAAGCTTCACCTATAAACTTGAAGGTAAGCTGCCAACCCCTTTTCGGTTCGCCCGACCCCTTCTCCATCTCGCCCGACCTGTGTGTTTCACCGACCCTTATCACCTCGCCCAAGGACTCGGTGGTATCCTTTTCCTTGACCTGAGGGTATCTGTGCAAAATATCGGGGACTCCCCTGTGTTAAGTCTGAGGACCCCGGCACAGTTATTCCTTAACTTTAAGGGTCAGATCCCAAGTTTTCCCCCATCCGACCCTTTTATCCTATTCTTCCCCAACTAAAGTGAACTCCCCCACCTTTTCTGTAGCTTTGCTACAAGTGTCTGAGCTTAAACTTGCAAGTGTTGTTGAAATAACTGTCTAAACACTAACCCCTGCATTTGCATTCGTGTAGAGCTACATCTCGCTGACGGCAACTACGAGCTACACCCGGCGCCCAAAGACGGAGCTGTAGCTGAGCTACCAATCCTAGAAGCCGAAGCCGCAACAGCTGAAGACTAGTTTCCCTCCTCTCCGCTCGAAGGCAAGCCCCGGAGCATGAACCCATCTTTCCAAACTTGCGCATGCCTTTCTTCCCATGATTGTGCATTTACGTATAGGAGTTGTTTGCAACCATAGATGCATGCCATAGTTCCTTTGAAATGTACACTAGTCTGTTGGGTCGAGTAGTTGCAATGCTTAAATAGGCATCGGTAAAAGCCGAGTGATTTCCTGTCACTCGCGAGTTATAGCAGTTGGTTGTTTTCCTCTGTTACAACTATAAGGACAATGGACGGGGCAAGGTTATGGTTAACTCTTTTGGTGGTTGGCTGATCGCCCCGTCTATTTACTAAATCTGTTAAGGCCCGATAGTGGCGGTGTTTGTGATCAAGTGTTTGAAAGTACTAATCTCATACCCAGTATGGGATGGGGAAGCCTAGTACCTGATTGAACCTAAACATGAGCGGTCGCTCCCCTGTCCTTGGAACGAAGTTCCCCTGCGGTCGCATGTGGTGGCAAGTGTGGTCACAGAATGGTAGAGGCTGGGTCTGTGGAACCTTGCACCAAAGGAAGTGGACCCGACACGGGTTAGGGAATTGATGGGGAAGGCCGACACAGGAAGCGACCCTCGGTGGTGCGCGGATGTCGTGAGGTTATGTTCACCATGCATGGTTAAAGAACTCGAATCAATTCGTCTGCCTCTCACAGTTTGAGACTGCTTGATCATAATGCTACACTGAGTAATGAAGGAGTCTGATGATGACATGGTCTTGATGATGAGTTGATATACATAAAGTTGGATCTATGTTTGCTTAGTGTAAGTTGCCAACCTAGACTGGTAAATGAACTCAGAATCTGAGCTAAAACTTGAAAGCAAGGACCTAACATAGTCTCTTTTGGCAAACAAAACCCCTCAGCCAAAGAGCTTTGCTTGTCTAGACGTGGTGGAGTAGTTTTTCCAACGGTCGGTTAAGTCTTGTTGAGCTTAGAAGCTCAGCCTTGTTTGTGGCTTCTCTTTTCAGGCGAAGTTGCAGCTTCAGAGCTTGCGGCTAGCACTTGGCCGCCCCAGCTCCCTCCGGGTTGGACGGTCGAGTGGGATCCTTCCTCGGACAGCGGGGAATGGGATCACTGATGTCCTAGCTGGCCTCACCAGGGACATCCGACCCCGATGCTAGCTTCCGCGATTTTTTTATCTTCTGTCATTTTCTTCGAAACTTGTAAAACTTTGATTTTCAACCAGTGTGCCATAAATTGTTAATCAATTGGTGGATCTGTTGTATTCTATGGAACCACTCACCTTCGTGTGAGTTATGCTAACTCGGTCCTGTTAAGTGGTTAAATCGGATGAAATCCGACGGCACAGCGTGTTAACTTGATTAAGGCATGTGGATCGCATGTTAAGCGACTTAACCGTGCTTTAGTTGAGTTAATCCGAGGTGGTTCCGCCACACTAGGGCTGGTAAATGGAAATATGAGTTAGAGAAACCACTTGTGTGGCCGTAGTTGGTGGACCGTCTTCCAACGAAGATGTACAAATTGCACCAATGGTACATGGAGGCTTCAGCCAATGGTTTACTCATGCTCGAAGTTCGGATTGGAGATCAACATTATCTCCATGGGGAAGACATTATAAATGTGCCGCTGGAGGAACTCTATTTCCTTTACAATCAAAATGCACTTGATAAGCCACTCATCAGTTCCTAGGTTTTGTAAGTCTTTCATTTGCTCTAACTTCAAAATCCCCACTGTAGTCATTGTGCGATGACTTAACTCCTATTGGATTTTGTATCATGCAGGATGAAGATTGAAACTTGCTAGAGGAAAGGATACTATGACATCGGCTTCATGGACCCAGATATTATAGACAAGTCAACTGTAAGAGATAGACCAAATCAGACCTTGAAGAGCATATATAAGTTCCTAGACAATCAACATTACAAGAAGTACATATTTCTACCGTACAACTTTAAGTGAGCGTGTTTCCCATCTCTTTTTTTTCGAACTAGTAGTTAAACATAAGACTAACTAGCTTTGGCTATGCATATATGTACAACTTCCACTGGATACTCCTTGTCATCATGATTGATCGAAGTGCGGTCTACATAATGGACTCTTTGAGGAAACCAAGAGATCAATACAAAAACCTCATAGACATTCTTAACAAAGCATAGGCTCGCTTCTGTCGGCATCACGCAGGTGAATTCAAGGAGGAACTTGATTTGAAGCATGAATTCCTGGTATGTGTTGAATTTCCACATCTTGTGACACTTCCTTGAACACAACAAATATTTCATATCTTCTTTTGCCATATATATAGTGTTTGGGATAGAATTTGGGGAATAATTTATGCGGATACTACGTATGTGAGTTCATCCATAGCTTTGTAGGTCCCAAGCATATAACCGACCACGAATTCAAAGTACGTATACAAATTTCTTAATAATAAATTAGTTCTAATTGTGCAGACCCATTGATCTACTATATAATAACATTTGTGTTGGGGATCGCCAAAAGAACAAATGCCCTCGAGCGCCGTTTGTGGAATAAAAACCCTTTGACCTCGCAAGTTTTTACATCAAGTATAAAGAAGCGCGAAGCCCTAATAGCGTTGCAAGTTTTAAACCGAGGAGCAAAACTTTGTTACCCTCGAATGTCGTTAGCAGGGCTCGAGATTAACCTTGCAACTTACGCGTAGGCAGTAAAGAAAATGGAACTCCTTTAACCTCGAATGTTCTATGGAGATGCCTCTAATCGTAAAACTCATACCCTTGCATCGCTTTTGCTATTAGAAGGACTCGAGGTTGGTGATTGACAACAGTAATGGCTAAACTCCAACTAAGCTAACCCTCGAGTGTTCGGAGTTGGTTCCAGACACCAAGCTTTTACCTCTTTACTCTTTACTCAGGAACAATGCTCGAGAAGAACTATGCGAGGTTATGAACTCTCAACAAGGCTCAATGAAGTAGGCGCCTTGAGGCTGCACTTTCATCTCGGATCATGGATAGGGCCTCGAGGCTAGAAGATCAACTTAAAGCGAGGACGAAGTTCTGAGGCTAGGGGGCGGAAGGCTTGAGAAACGTGACCACATGTAAGAGTTCAATTTGTACACGTTTCCTCTAAGGACCTTTATGTACGGCATATCCTAGAAATGTAGTGTTGAGAAAGGATATTTTTGGAATGTAAAGTGGCTCATAGGTCACTATAAAAGGGGAACCCTGCCCCAATGTAAAGGGAGATCAGTTTTTTCCAATTACAAGTGTTATTCTCATTATAGCTCAAATCCGTTTGGTGTCAAATTCCTTCGAGACCAACAGGGCGCCCACCATGTTCTTAGCCACAAAATAACCCACAATGCCACAAACAAAGAAGAAGAAGATCGCACCGCGGGAAGCCGCTGAGGGCAAAAGAGAGAACCCTTCGGCTCAAGAGAGAAGACTTGTCCCTATTGATCAAGATGACACAGACACCATAGAGAGGTTAAAGAGAATCGAGGCTAACTCATGAGCACAAGAAAGAGCTGAGGTGAAAACAACAAACCAAACATAGCCGGAGACAAGCACAAGAAATGATTTACTCGAAGCAATAGAAAAAGAATTGGTCTTGGTGCTAAAATAGCTCGAGACTGTGAAACAAGAAAAATAAAGATTTGCTCAAGAACTGGAAGTCCAATGACTAGCAGCCCAAAAAATAGCAAAACTAAATCAAGCAAAAAAATAATTGGCAGAATTGCAAGAAGAAATGGATGAACTGCAATACTTACAAAATATGCCACAACAACCACCACCTTCGAGACAGCAACATGTCGCGAAGGATGCAAGCATCCCGCAAGCAAACCCTAACCTCGCTAGGCACAACGTACTAGTGATGACAAGCGCCTATGTAGCAATTGACCAAAGTTCTCCATTGTCCTTAGGCCTGCAAATACCTCCATGGCCTCCAACATAAAAGACAGTTTCACTACCAAAGTTCAATGGGCAAAATGACCCTCGTCAGTCCCTCATGAGCTACGAAGCTACAGTAGCATCAGGTGGAGGAGATGATGTTGTCTTAGCTAAGTCCCTAATCATAGCCTACGAGGGAGCAGCACTAAACTGGTACTCACTACTCCCACCACAATCAGTATACACTTGGATAGATCTCAAAAGAAAGCTAACGCAAAACTTCCAAGGCTTCCATCATGCAACAATAGACTCGGGTGACTTGTTCCACTTCAACCAAAGAGACAAAGAACCCCTGGCCAATTATGTCAGAATATTTGTGCTATTGAAGTCACAAACTCTAGATGTGGATGAAAGTGTAGCCATAGCAGCCTGCATCAAAGGGCTAACACTAGGCCCGACAGCTTCGCACCTGAAAAGAGAACAGCCCAAAACCATGGAAGGCTTGTTCGCTGAGCTGGAAAAATACTGCAGGTCAGATGAGGACCACAAAAAAAGAGTAATGGAGAGAAACCGTCAAAGGCAAGTTCAAAAAGATCAGAATTGGCAAACCTCAAAATACAATTTTGCACAACATCAACAACCATATCCAGCTCAGCATGTGCTACCAATTGAGGGTGCTCAATCCTCATAGCAGCAAAGTCAAAATCACAATAGACAACCCCAACAGCAGCAACAAACAAGCTATGACAATTTGACAATGAGGCAGTCATTTTGGAAGACAGAGAGGACGAGGCAGAGGACCTCCGAGGCCGCACAATCAGAACAACCAACCTCCAATGTTCTATTGCACATTTCATGGCAAGCAACTAGACCACGCGACCGACTTCTGCCCAGAAACAAAAACGACTTTTGAAAGAATAGCTAAAGAAAAAAAAGGAGTTGCAGCGCTAAAAACCATCCACCACACCTCTTTTTGGCTGCAACAGCCATACCACCAAGCTTATCCACAAGCGAACCTCAACACCGCCTATACACCTAGCCTCGCGAACTCATTTACCAATCCTCCCTTCAACTACCAACCCACCATGATGTGGCAACCATCACCACAGTTTCAACCTCAAAATTAGCATGCCTCGTAAACTGCAAGCTTCACACCTCCCTAGGCTCTACAAGACATACAACTAGCTCCACCAAATCTGCCGAATCAAATACCCAGAGCTGAGCCTAACAATTCCCAAAACAGCAACCCCAAAGCCCTACCTACCTACGGCATGATAATGCCAAAATTACAGGGATCCTTGCAAGAACTCGAAAATCTAAAAACCAATTCAAATGCCTTGCCCACCTACGGCATGATCATGCCAATAGCAGGTGGATCCTCTCTAGAGTTTGAGAACAAAAGATAAAGGCAAAAATACTTCAGATAAGTCCATTCGATCATCCCAGACGGACCACCAGCTAAGCCAGAATGGGCAGATATGCCAATCTCCTTCACAGAAGTAGACTTAAAACTCAAAACAGCCTTGCATAATGACGTGATGGTGTCGAGGCTATCATTGCAGGATGGAAAATTGGAAAAGTACTAGTCGATAATGGAAGCTTAGCGGATATCATTTTCATAAGGACATTCAGAGAAATGAAAATTGATCCTCACCTGCTATAGCCTATAGAAGTGCCACTACAGTATGAGCCCTGGGGAAAATCACACTACCAGTATCATTTGGAAATTTGGACAACACCAGAACGAAACACATAATGTTCCACATTGTGGAGATGTACTATCCATACTTCTCTATCTTTGGCAAGGGATTCATCAAAAAGTTTGACGTAGTGATAAGGCAGCTGTTCTTGTGTATGAAGATCCCAGCCATGATAGGAGTCATCACAGTTTACGGTGATCGGCAAACAGCCAAGAACATTGAAAAAGGTGCAACCCTGGGGCAGAAAAATGTACACCACCTAGCAAGCCCCAACGAGGCTAAGCTGTCGAAAAGAAAGAGGCATACATCAAGCCTAAAAGAGATAAAGAAAAGGTGAAAATGAGTGCGGATGGCGAAACCAAAAGAGTGATGCTAGATGAATATATTATAGACAGAGCTGTAATAATCGAGACCAACCTCGAGCCTTACAAAGAAAAGCAACTAATCGAATTCTTGAACAAAAACAAGGATGTCTTCGCATGGTCTGTAGCTGACCTACAAGGAATCGATAGGGATATAATAGAACACAAGTTAGAAATAAATAAAGTCATGAGACCCAAATAGTAGAAGCTTCAAAAAATGTCAGAAGACAAGATACAAGCTATTGAAGCAGAAGTGCAAAGGCTTGCTGATGCCAATGTAATACACGCTGTTATATACCCTGAATGGCTAGCAAACACAATTCCAGTCAAGAAAAAAAATGGCAAGTGTAGAATGTGTATAGATTTCATTGGCCCAAACAAGGCTTGCCCAAAAGATGAGCTCCCACTAGAAAGGGTTGACAATGTGGTAGAAGACGCTACAAATAGTGAAGTGCTGTCACTACTAGACATGTTCTCAAGCTATCACCAAGTACGAATGAAAAAAACAGATGAGGAAAAGATGAGTTCGATGACTCCATTTGGGACATACTACTTTGTGAGAATGCCCAAGGGGCTCAAGAATGCTGGGTTAACCGTCTCAAGGATGGTAGCAATAGTCCTAAGCACACAACTTCGAAGAAACATCATAGCTTACGTCAATGATATTGTAGTAAAAAGTGACAAACTTAAAGATTATATTCATGACCTTGTAGAAACCTTTGCTAATCTAAGGGCAACAAACTTAAAGCTAAATCTAGAAAAATATGAACTTGGAATTCAACGAGGCAAGGTACTGGGATGCCTAGTCTCAACCAAGGGCATCGAGGCTAATCGAGACAAAATCCAGGCCCTAATCAACATGAAAGAACTAGTTTCGGTAAAAGATGTGCCAAAATTGACAGGAAGAATAGCAGCCCTCAACAAATTCATCCCAAGAGCTGTTGGAAGAAACCTCCTCTTTTTCAAGTGTTGCGAAACACCAAAAAATTCAAATGGGGAGAACAACAAAGCAAAGCTTTCGCATAACTAAAGGACTACCTAACAAACATGGTGAAACTGTGTCTGCTCGAGCCAAAGTCCCCTGTGTTGCTATACTTGTCAGCCTCGAGCTTCACAGTCAGTGCTACCTTAGTCCAAGAAAAAGAAATGAAGGGCAAGCCAAGACAAACGCCAATATATTTCGCATCAGAAGCACTATCCGGGTCAAAGCTGTTCTACTCAGAGTTAGAAAAAATCACCTACGCCATAATCATGGAAGCACGCAAGCTAAGAAATTACTTCGAGGGCCACAAAATAGTAGTAGGTACCAACTAGCCACTTCACGACCTATTCACAAATAGAGAAGCGTCGGGAAGCGCAATCAAATCTCAGGTTTTAGCTAATTTCATAGGAGACTGGACATCTCCATGTAATAACCAAAGTGAGATCGAGGTCCCATGGATCATACACTATGATGGGGCTTGGTGTGACAAGGGACCTGGAGTGTCGGCCATCATCACTTCACCCTTGTGTGTGAAAATCAAATACACCGTGAGGCTTGATTTCAAAGACAAAGCAAGGTCCACCAAGAACACTACAGAATATGAAGCATTACTTTTTGGGGCTAAGGAAAATGAAGGCTTTGGGCCAACAAGTCTTCATTGTGAAATCAAATTCAAAAGTAATACAAGAGCACATCAAGAAAGAGAGTGAGGCTAGAGATCTAGAGCTCATGACGTACCTAGCCACAGTGAGATCAATGGAGATATATTTCAAGGGATTCACCGTTCAGCACATCCCAAGGGTAGAAAATGATAAAGCAGACAGAATAGCAAAAGCAACAGTGCAAAACCAAAGCATGCCTCCAGATGTGTTTTATGAAGTCATTCATTCATCATTAACAAAGGAGCAAGCCTCGAAGGTTGTAAATGCAATCACTAGTTTTGATTGGAGGGCTCCAATTATGGCCTATCTCAAAGGACATTATGAGCCTCACGACGAGGCTGAACTAAACAGAATGAAACAAAGGTCTAGGGACTATGCCATAGTTGATGGAGAATTATACAAATCTAGAATATTGGCTCCTTGGCTATGATGCATAACCTCAGAAAGTGGCAAAGAATTGCTAGCTGAAATTCATAGTGGATTTTGCAGTTCTCACATCGGAACCAAAGCTCTCGTGGGCAAAGATGTAAGGCAAGGTTTTTTTTTGTCCAACCGCGATCCTCGACGCCCAAAGCATAGTAATTTTACTTGCAAGGCTTTCCAAAAGATAGCTAATCAGCAAAAAGCACCTTCACTACTAGTACAGCTGATACTACCAACATGGCCACAGTAGAGATGGGGTATGGACTTGGTGGGACCCCTACCAACTGCTCAAGGCAACTGCAAGTTCGCAGTAGTGGCAGTCAACTACTTCACCAAATGGATCGAGGCTAAGCCGTTGGCAAACATAACCTTGAGCTCTGTGCAAAAGTTCTGTTGGCACAACATCATCTGTAGATTTAGGGTCCCCAAAGAGCTAATAGTGGACAACAAAAAATAGTTCAATTGTAACAACTTCAAAGAATTCTGTGCGAGTATAGGAACCAAGGTAAAATTTGTCTCAGTATATCACCCCCAGTCCAATGGAGCCATAGAAAGAGCAAACGGCATAATCTTTTTGAGCATCAAAAAATGCCTGTATGATCAAAAGAAAGGGAAATGGATAGACAAACTCCCAAGGGTCATATGGTCTCACAACACCATAGCCTCAAAAGCAACGGGCTTCACACCTTTCAGCTTTTGTACGACTTTGAGGCAATGACACATGAAGAAATCAAGAATGAAAGCTTAAGAGTGCTCAAGATCGCGGCTTCCTCAAACAATGAGAAGATTGATATAGTCATGATAGAGCTTGACATACTCCAAGCAGCAGAAAACCTTGACAAGTATCCACAAGAAACAAGAAAATGGAGGGATAGGAAGGTAGTAAAAAAAGAAATCAAGGTGGGAGATCTAGTTATCAAAAAGAGAAAAAACATGGAGAACCTCAGGAAGTTAAAGAAACTTGGGAAGGGCCAAATGTTGTTACTCGAAGCAACAGGCTAGGATCCTTTTACCTCGTAGATCAGCTTGGAGTAGAGTTTCCACACTCTTGGAACATGGATAACTTACACAAATATTACCCATAGTCGCCATAGGTACAAAAGCCTTCGACTTGTGAATATATAAACAACATCGAGGGCACAAAATTTACTTTCTCGCATTTACTATCCTGCAAACGGACCGTACTCTTTTCCTTGCTAGGGGGGCTCTACATTGAAGGCAAGATTTTCAATGAGGCGGATCCATGTAAACCTTTCAAATTCTAATGAAGTACAATTCCCCCTTATCTCATGTTTGTCAAGCATCAAAGAGGCTATTAACTTGCATTTCTACGCAAGCAAGACTTCCGTTTCTACGCAAGCTCCAGCCAAAAGCAACAAGTTGTGGTGAAACCTCGCATTTCTGTGCGATGAAAAACTTATGTTTCTACGCAAGCATTGGGAAAAAGCTACAACAAGTTGCAGCACCAATTTTACTTTTTGAATATCTCGAAATTTGTGTTTCTAAGCAAACGAGCTTCGCATTCATGTGCGAGAAAAATACTTGCATTTCTACTCAATCTTTAACCAAAAGCAACAACAAGTTGTGGCATCACCTTTACATAATCAGCATTTATCCAAAATTTTATCTAACCTCACAGGTCCATAAGCTTTATGGTCGAAGCAACCACGAGTAGCGATTTTGACCTAGCTTTTCATCGAATTTTTAAGTCCATGAAACTCGAAAACATGTTTTTGTCAAATTATCTATAGAAAACTTGGATACAAAAACTTTAGTAAAATAACTTCAAAAGATAAAGGTTCCAAGGATGATGCAATCTATGATCAAAAAAGGCATCAACCAACACAATTCACACAAAGGAATGAATTCGGGGGGCGGTGACATTTTTTACAAAAAGGCTTTTCAACCCTTTGTATGAAAAATACGCTAAAGCAATAGATCAATAACCCCCTCGAGGCTAATCAAAATTTCACAAGCAAAAACTAATGTTGAATAGGCACTCAAAATCTTCGCAAAAAGGAATAAGGGGGTTGACATTTTTCCCAAAGGGAGAAATAACATCTATTTGTATATGCTATGAGTTTTGTTAAAAGTCAGAATAACAATGCCATCACATGACCAGGCTGACCCTCAAAACGATGTAGCATTACATAGGCGAAATCGAACTCACGACTTTATGGGCTAGGGGGCTCAAGCCCAACCCTCGAGCATCTTTTTTTGATAAATGGCTGAGGTCGGGGACTGGACCGCTGGAGGATGATTTTCTTTTCCTTTTATCCTTTTCATCAGCCTTTACTAGAGCCCGTTCATAGTTTGACAAGAGTGGTATCCTTTTCTTGGCTCCTTCTTCCATCCTGATAAAAAAGTTTAAATCTCGCCGACTTACTGGCGGTGGCTCCATCTCCCTTGCCTTTTTTAATTCGACTTGTTTCTTGAACCACTCACTGGCCTCTCGTTGGATTTCTGCCCACTGTTCTTCATGAGACATTGCCTCCCAGCGTTCCTTACGAGCCACTTCAGGGTCCTTTGTTTTCTTCTTTCTCTGACTTTGCTTGGGAGGTGGTGCTCGTGACTTCTTTAGTGGTGCTGCAGGTTCCTTCAAGGGGGCCGCTCTTGGTGCCGGCGACGGTGATCGGGGAGGGGTGTTGTTATTGTCGTCGTCGCTCCCAGCACCAGGATGTGGTGGAGATGGAGACCTTGATATAGATGGAAGGGACGGTCCTGGAGCAGGAGATGCCGGTCTTGAGGTATGAGGAGAAGGTCGCTGCTGGGGATCTACGGGGAGCGGTCTTGAGGTCTGAGGAGATGGCTCCGTGCCGGGAATAATGATGTAGCGTTTCTTCCATAGAATGATCCCATGAAGCGCATCTGCCAATGTCTTTTCCCCGTCGCCTCCCGGGAAGTCGAGCTCTAGACCTTCATACTGGGGATCAACTATTTGCTCGACGCAGACGCTGGCGTAGCCTGTTGGAATGTCCATGCCATGACTGCTCTGCCCTGCCAGGGTTGCTAACGCACTCCCGTACGCTACCTGTACATATAGCAGAAGTAAACAAGTTGAACTCCGATCTCGAGGCCTGGATCAATTGACAAGATTGCATAAATATTATGTATAAGTATACCTTAATAGTGAGGTTGCCGACCGGTGCATGCAGCTCACATGAGGTCCGTTGCATGATGGCATCCACAGGGAACCGTTGCTCCACCACGGGTAACCTGGGCGTATGCGCATCGGGGACCCCTGTAGAAGCACAACTGCTCCCGAGGCGTTAAGAAGGGCTGGTGGTGTTAGGATTCGGCATTGCTCCAGATTGGGCCAACTCCGCAACTGCGTCGGTCACCCGCCGATTGATTTCATCCATCACTCGTTGTTCTAGCATCTGCCGCTAGCTCTCCTCGATCTGTTCCTTTCTTCGCTTCCGGCTTCTGTAACAGGCGCTGTCGCCTCGGAAAGCGGACTTCCACGGAACCACCCCGAACCCCCGGCAACGTCCTGGGTGCTCTGGATTACCGAGGGCCAATGTGAGCTCATCATTTTCTCGGTCCACCCTCAACCTCCCAGCCTTGGAATCTTCAATGTTCTTCATGAGATGTTCGGCCTTCTCACGTATTCTGTCATTGAAAATCAACGTCCCATCCTCTTGGCTTAGGGAGCCTCCATGAGCGTAGTATCAGTTCTTTGATCGTTTGGGCCATTCAATAGTTGCAGGTACGATTCCCCGTTCGATCAGATCTTGTTCCATCTTCCTCCACTTGGGAATTGCTGAGCCATACCCACCTCGCCCCAAATGATGGTGGTAGCCCTTCTGACTAGCATTTGTTGTGTTGGTCGTGATCTTTTTCACACCTTCTTCACTCCTCTTGTATTCAACAAATGCATCCCAGTGGTCCCTCAACTTTGGCCACGTGTTGAAGTCTGAAGTTTTGCCCTTCTTGATGTAGTGGGTGTCCAGCATCTTCTTGAATGTCTGGAATTGAGTAGCCATCTTCTTAAGCGTCCACGCTTTGACATCCTTCTCACTATATCCTTCGGGGAATGTGAAATGTCTCTTCACGTCTTCCCACAGCATATTCTTTTCTATCTCTGGAAGGGCGTACGGATTATCGCTTCTGCCCTTCCATTCTCTGATGCTGATAGGCACGTTGTCCCGGACGATTGCCCCGATTTGACTCACGTACTTCTTTGCTACTTTCTCGGGAGCAACCGGCCTGCCCTCTTCTGTAACTTCGGTGATGACAAGCCTCCCTTCCATCACCTTTGTACGACCTCGGGTCTTCTGCCCTTGTGTCGATCCGGAGGGCTAACAGTTCAAGATTCGTTAATTAGTATGTAGTAGTAGCGGTGGCGTGAAACAATACAAGAATGGTTGTATATACCTCGCCGGAACCTTCCGCCACGGCAAGTTGTTGCTGCGGCTGTTGCTCTTCATTCCCATCGGCGGACATGTTGAGGAACATGTCCGCCTGGGTGCCCTCTTCATCCGTGTATGATAGTGGAACGTTGTCGCCACTACCATCACCAGCGATTATCTGCTCCATGATATACCTTGCGGTCTCATCGTCTGCCATTTCAACTATTGATGGAAACATACATGGAATCATACATGACAGTCATAGAAATCGTCTTACTACAAATTTGTACAAAATCCTACAAAGTCTGGAATCATACATGTATATAATGAAATCATAAAATAACATGAATCGTACAAAGTCCGAAATATTTATACAAATTTCTATGAATTTTGACGAATTTCTACAAATTTCTATGAATTTCTACAAATTTCTATGAATTTCTACGAATTTCTATGAATTTCTACGAATTTCTACGAATTTCTACGAATTTGTATGAATTTCTACGAATTTCTATAAATTTCTACAAATTTCTACGAATTTCTATGAATTTCTACAAATTTCTACAAATTTCTACGAATTTGTATGAATTTCTACGAATTTGTATGAATTTCTACGAATTTCTACGAATTTCTATGAATTTCTACAAATTTCTACGAATTTTGACGAATTTCTACGAATTTCTTTTAATTTTGACGAATTTCTATGAATTTGTAACAATATCCACGTGCGGTGCCTAGGTTGTGACGGCGGCGATCAGGGCGGCGGAGGCGGGACGGCGGCAGTCAGTGCGGCGGTACGGCGGAGGCGGGGACGGTTCACCGGAACCACGGGCGGTGCCTACTAGGTTGTGATGGGCGGCGGGACGGCGACGATCACGGCGGCTACTCGGCGGGACGGCGGCGATCACGGCGGCTACTCGGCGATCTCTGTATCAACTCTAACTTAACAAACTAACTAGAAATCTAACTTAACAAACTACCTAGAAATCTAAAAATCTAACTTAACAAAATTAGAAATCTATCTAAAAATAAAACTTAATTTTCTAACTTAAAAAGAAAACCCTCCCGGCGCTGCCGGCCGGTGCGGCAGCGGACCTTCGCGCGCGGGGCGGCGGGACGGCGGCGGCCTGGTCGGCGAACGGCGGCGGCTGGGCGGCGCGCGGGACGGCGGCGGCCGGGGCGGCGAGGACGCGGCAGCTACCGAGGCGACGAGGACGACGGCGGCCGAGGCGATGACGACGGCGGCGGCGTAGGTGGGACGGCGATGAGACGGCGACGAGGGGCGACAAGGATGGAGCCGGCGATGAGGATGTGGAGCCGGTGGCCGGAGGCGACGAGGTGGCCGGGGGCCGGGCGCGTCGACGGACGAGGAGGGGATCGAGGTGGGCCGGCGGGGGGACGACGACGGCGCAATGGGGGACGTCGACGGCGCAATAGGGGACGACGACGGCGGCGGCCGGCGAGGGAGGCGGACGGGCGGCGACGGCGGAGAACGCGCGGGACTTGCGAAAATTTGGCTAAGTGTGTAACTGGCGGGGGGTAGAAGGGAGTACAGTGCCT